>NC_045439.1:74175320-74240676 GCF_002776525.5 Piliocolobus tephrosceles | reverse complement strand
TTTTTTTTTTTTTTTTTTTTTTTTTTTTTTTTTTTTGAGATGGAGTCTTGCTCTGTTGCCCAGGTGGGAGTGCAGTGGCCGGATCTCAGCTCACTGCAAGCTCCGCCTCCCGGGTTTACGTACTCCTGCCTCAGCCTCCCAAGTAGCTGGGACTACAGGTGCCCGCCACCTCACCCGGCTAGTTTTTTGTATTTTTTAGTAGAGACGGGGTTTCACCAGGTTAGCCAGGATGGTCTGGATCTCCTGACCTCGTGATCCGCCCGTCTCGGCCTCCCAAAGTGCTTGGATTACAGGCATGAAACAGTTTTTATAGTTTATCATTCTCACACATCCATTAAAAATGTCCTTAAGTGGATATATTTCTAAAACTTCCTCAACGTTGGAGCTTTACTTTTGTGAGTTTCTTCCTTTCTCACAGTCAGCCCTGACTATGCTTTTCCACACAATATTATCCCCTGACTTCAAGTGTGTGGAAGATGCAGAAGTTCTTGCAGAAATTCGTAAATAAATGAAAAGTCCTTTGTTTTGGACTCCTAGGCTGGCTTTGCGGTCACGTAGAGGTAGCCTCGCTTTGGAAATGTTGCTATACATGCCTGGTTTACCCTCTTTCTTACTCCTTTCCCACAACCATTTGGTTTCTCGAGGTTAAAAGAATGCATTGTTATTGACCCTTAGATTTTCTTCCAAGACTGATACTTGTTGTGATGGTTAATTTTATGTGCCAACTTGATCAGGCCATGGAATGCTCAGATATCTGGTTAAACATTATTTCTGGATGTATCTAGGAGGGTGTTTCTGGAAGGGACCAGCATTTGAATTGGTGGAATAAGTAAGGCCAGTTGTGCTCCCTTTGTGGATGGGCATCCTCTGATACATTGAGGGGCTGAATACAGCAAAAGGTGGAGGGAGGTTGAATTCATTGTTGGCCTGACTGCTTGAGCTGGAACATGAATCTTCTCTTCCCTCAGCACTTCTCATTCTCAGGCCTTCAAACTCAGACTGAAATCTACACCATTGGCTCTCCTTGAAACTACACAAAAAGCTTTCCTGGGTCTCCAGCTTGCAGACGGCAGGTTGTGGGACTTCTCAGCCTCCATAATTGTGTAAGCCAGTACTTTAAAACAAATCTTTCTCTCTCTCTCTACACACACACACACACACACACACACACACACACACAGACACCATGGTTCTGTTTCTCTGAAGAATCCTGACTAATACTCCTGTTCTGCAGGTTTAATTTTAGTGCTTTTATGTTCTTTCCAGCATGCAAGCCAGTAGTTCTAAAACTTGAGTGTGTATCAGAATCACTCGGTGGGCTTGTTAAAACACACACTGCTGAATCAGATTTTCTGCTTTACTATGTCTGGGGTTAGACCCATGAAGTTGTACTTTTAACAGATTCCTAGATGATGCAGATGCTGCTGGTGGAGGAGATGCACAAACCTTTAAAATTGTTGGAATAAGAAATCTCAACCAAACCACTGCCAGGCTCACAGCGCTTGCAAGACTTCACTAATTTTATGAGGCAGTCAGAGATTTTAAAGTTTGAAAACAACACACAACTTTGAATTGGTGAAGTATGATAAATTCCTTTTTCCTTTAACCTGAGCTATGGTATCATTTTCATTCATTCTAATTGATTGTCACTTGACTTATATTTAATCTATTCATTCACTTATTTTTAATAAGAATATTATTACTTGTTCCAAAGATGACTTAAAATGGTTTCTAAGATTTAAGCTAAAGTCTCTTCCTCCTATTATTTTAGGCAAGAAATGGTCTGTAAATATATGTATATGACTATGTAAATATATATATATATATATATGACTATATGTACACACATAGAGGAACTTACTCTATATATTAAACTCCTGCAGGCTGACATGCACTGCCTCTGACAGGGAACTCACTGCTTTGAGATATAGCCCTCTTGGCTTCTGATTTCTAGAAAGTGCTTCTTTGTGTCACCTGAAGGAACAAGTAACCTACCAACATTAAGGATGACCTAACAAAGAGCCCCATGAGATACATGACCACACCTGCACATCACATACTCCTCTTGTTCTGAGAACACACATGAGAAATATTCCTATCTGGTCATAGTATTGAGAACAGTTGCATTTTTCCTAAGTAACTTTTTTTGTGATCATTATGTGTAAATTTTTAATTGATCATGTTTACCTTTTTGGTTTTGTTCTTCAGTAACTTAGACTCAACTTTCTTGCCGGCTTTTAGCAACTAACTGGTCTGTGACCACTGAGATCTTGTCTCCCTAGCTTCTTTACTCCCAGGCCAGGCTGCTCACCACTGTGAAGATGTCAGTTCCATTGAGTGAGGCTGAGGCTTTCTCACTGGGACTCACTCGATCAATCAGAATCCTGGAAGAAAACCTGAAGTCACTCTATCCATCTGAGCCTGGGACCTTCTTAGAGTACGATCTTTACAAGCCATATATGCCTCCTAGGATGCCTGGGTTCCCCAGTGTCCACCAAAGGAGTAGTGGGTACATTCTCTTGGCAGTCTTGGGCTGGCTGCACCCACCATATTCCCATCCCTGAATGCCAGTTGGCTACCGTGAACGTAGGTCTTCTAGCTACCAGTTCTCCTCAGTACCTTCCATGTTTCTTCACCCGATCTTCCTCTGTCCCAATCTTTACACTCTAACCTTGGGAAACTTGTTATCTCATTAACAAGCTCCTATGACTTCTTCAATGAATATTTCTTTTACTTCCTTTCCCATAAAAAATCTTAGCTTCTCCTATAGGAGTTCACTCCCCATTCAACCTCTCAAGGGGCAGTAGCTTTTTTCACACCCCAAGTGCCTCAAATCAGGAGACAGGGCCAGCACTCTCCTGATAAAATCCCTGCTCGCTGATAAGTGTGTCATTCAGCTTAGTCACTCTCTATACCTCCCCTTTACTATCACCTACTGTCTTAGTCAGGGCCGCTATAATAAAATACCATAAACTGGGTAGCTTACAGACCACAATTTTTTTTTTCTCGCAGTTGCAGGCTGAGAAGTCCAAGATCAAGGCAGAGACAGATTCAGTGTCTGGTGAGGGCCCTCTTCCTGGTTTCCAGATGGCTGTGTTCTTACCATAGTCTCAAATGGCAGGAAAAGAGAGGAGGAGAGCTCTCTGGGGTCTCTTTGACAAGGCATTAATCCCAATCATGAGGGCTTCACCCTCATGACCTAATTATTTCCCAAAGGCCCCACTTCTGATACTATCACACTGGGGGTTAAAATTTCAACATATGAATTTGGGGGCACACACTCAGTCCACAATAGCATCTCAGTGAAGGTCTTACTATATCCCACCTTTTCCTTCCTCTCCACACTCACATCCAATTGATTAGAAGTTCTGTTAATTTGACTTTCCATTCTGTCTCTCACTTTACCTACTTTTCTCCATCCCCACTGCCATTATCCTAACTTAGACCACCATCAGCTATCTCCTGGATCACCCTACCCTCCACAGTCATCCAACTGGTTTCCTTACCTCCATCTTCCCCCTGTTTCCAATCTGGCCTGGCTTCTGAAAACTATAGATTAGGGTCTCAGGGCTTGCTTTTGAGTATTGTTTGTCAATTCTTCAGATATCACTGGCTTTGAGACCTCATGGTTTCCACTTATACAAGTGGCTTTCTCACTGGGACTCACTCGATCAATCAGAATCCTGGAAGAAAGTCTGCAGTCACTCTGTCCATGTGAGCCTGAGACCTTCTTAGAGTACAATCTCTACAAGCCATATATGCCTCCTGGGATGCCTGGGTTCCCCTAGCATTTGGGCAATAAAATTGGGCTAGGCAATAAAAATTGCCTAGCAATTTTTACTCTTTTTTTTGTTGTTAAAGGAAAAAATCTTATACAAATGAGAATTGGAAGACTATAATCCCTGGAAACTTCAATTATGCTAATTGCAATAAAATTATAATACTTCCTTTCTGTAGAACTCTGAGCTTTAGAATGCATTGTCACATACATACTGAATTCTCAAAGATTTTTTTTTACCTGCATTTCATAAACCAGGGAACTGAGGCTTGGAGTACTTGAGTCATATTCAAGGTTCATGTGGTAGTAACTAATCAGGAATTTAAATTCTATTTCCCAATCCTATGCTCATTCCTGTGCTCCAGGCTATACTATCACAGAGATTGTGTTTTTCATTTAAAATGCCAATGACTCAATTCTTAAATGGAGAAAACTGTAGCAGTCATCAGAAGTCTGTCCTGTACAAAGCTGCACATATGTCCATTTAAATGAATGGAGTAGAGGAGGCTTTCTCAGAAGTATTGGCCACTGAGATAAAGGTAATGAGAGCGTTAATACAGCAACAGGTATGCAGCTCCACACATGGGGAGGCCAGGACATCAGTTAGGCCTATCAAAACAATATTTAGAAAAAAACCCCAACACAATAGTGGTCATCCTTGCTTCTTAGCAATTTTTACTCATTTTTTATTGTTAAAAGAAAGAATCAACTGGGCCTATCTCATTTGTCCATTTGTTTGAGAGACAACTTGCTTTATTTTTAAAGTTACAACCAATAATCTTGAAAACAGAAACAATACTATAGTAACTGGCCAACACATTTTTTATAGAGGTAAAGACATCCAAGGAATGCATTCAAAATTTAATTCAGGAGCAGTGGGGAGTGATATTTACTTGTCTCTTTGCTTGAGAGACCTGGGGTTTCTCCCACCACCCAGGGTGCATTATGAGGCTGCAGTGGGAGGACAGTCTGTATTTAATTGAGGAAGGAATAGTAACCTATTGCCTGATCTGCTATCAGTGACATTTGCCCTGTTCACTAGGGAACAGCTCTTTAAAGGGTTTCAAGAAATAGCTACCAACAGCCTTAATTTAACAGCTGTGCTGAACTATTGTGGAACATCCAGATGTGGAGCTATCTGTGGGAAATACAATCCATCCAAAGGGGGAGATAATGGTTCCCCTTGTGGGCTCAGCCTTCCCGAGGTTTCGAGAACTTAGTGTCTACCTTGTCTTTGTTTAAGGGAGTTATCAGCCTAATTACTCATACACAAGCCAACAGCTGTTTTCCCATTTGAGAGTCACTTTATACTATATTGCCTTCTTTACACTTATTTGTTATATTAGGAAAAATACTGAGGGGCAGAAGTGTTTGTAACTATACATTTAAAACATCTCATGTAGCTTTGATAATGAGATGAACTGAACTTCATTTCAATATCGTGACTTTTTCTTTCTCTTTGTTCTTTCTCACTTTAGCTGTCACCTTCCCTACGGTGTCAGTCCTTAGGTTCTACTTATGAAGACTCATATTATTTTGCCAGAGAACCTAAGAACAAGTTTAGCTATTAAAAATAATTCTACTTCTGAAGCCATATTTTATTCCCCTGTAGTAGTTTCAATACCAGGGCAAGTAAACAGTGATCAAACAAAAAATCGCGGCAATGATCTTTGTGGGCTTTGCTGTTACACATAAAATCTCAAAGAAGGGCTGAATTCTTTGATCACTTGAAATGATCCCCACATTTGAAGAGAAGCCATTTATTTCCTGGTGGACTTTAGACTTCATCTTGAGAACTGCCATTTTTATTAATTGTCCAATTCAGAATTCAAAGATAATACTGTTCTGCTTAGGAATCCAAAGCAAACTCAAGGAGTAACTCAGCAAAATAGGCATTGAATTTTGTGCCCAAAGTCACAAATCTTTTAAAGTGTTTTTTCTGCAGCCACATAGAAGACTAAAACTCTCATTCCAGAAAAGGAGCAAATTTTTAGAGATACTTCCTCATTTGCTGGCGTGGATCAGATTCACTCATACTTACCTAACAGCCTCTTGACCGTAACATGATTACTCCAATCCACATTTACTTTCTACAAATAAGTTGTTAGACTTAGAGCAGTGGGAGAAGTAGAATAGCAAGATAAATGCAGCCACAGAATGGTGGGCAAGTGTGGAGACTCAGGGAGCCTGGAGATCTACATTCCAGTCCTACCTCTGCCACTAACTTCCAGGCGGTTCAGCTGGCCTTGGTTTCTCCATTTGCAGAATGAGGGTCTTGGACCAGATGAGCAATCAAGTCCTACTGGCTCTAACATTCTACGTTTCTGTGGCAGAAGAGCAATCCTATAAAAGCAGAGAAGGAGTACAACCTGAGCAATCCCTCAACACAAAAGTTCATCCTCATGAAACAGGGAAAGCAAGGAACTGCAACCCCAGCGAGGTGACAGAGGCCTGGACAAGGGGCCATTTTAGGAGACAGCAGGTCTGTAGGAAATTATCACTAACTTCCAAAAAGCAATGGAATTCTGGGGAAGAGATCCCATCGAAAGAGGAAGCACAGACAGCTTGTGAGCAAGTCAGGGCCAAAGAGGCAGAAGGTCTGTGCAAGGGAAATACCGCCCCCTGCCCCCTGCCCCCTGCCCTCCACACATCCACACACAGATACGCAGAACAAGATTTTGGACAGGCTCTATTTTATGTAGCTCAGGCTTAGAAATCAAACCTGTTGTTCCCCCAGAACAGATTTATTTTTCTTCCCTCAATAATTAGAAAAGCAGTTTGCTAGTCTATACTGTCTATTGCTTTACTTCCAATGTTCATGCTCCTTACAGTCTGAAATTAGTAAATAGCACTTATGACTGGCAAGAAATCACACTCTGAGTTTCCAGTTAGCACAGACAAACCCTTGTTGGGCTAGAGGGGAAATATTTAACTAAGAATTACACAATAAGGACCCGTATTCCCACCAACCTGTTCTCCTCTACGGAATGGCTCACTGGTGACTCATTTTCACCTGCTCATATCAAATCATGCACAATTATTTGTCCCAACCTCTCTTCCTCTACGTTTGCTAAAAGCTTATCCACAATGTTGTCTTGAAGATTTCTTCTCCTTCCTCCACCTGTGTATATCCGGGAACATTTCTTAAGTTTTTCTTAAAGTTTTCTTAAGTTGTTGTTTGTTTGTTTTGTCAGGAACTTTATGTACAAGTGGTCATGCTTGTTTGTCCTTACAAAAGTCAAGATAAATTCAACAGCCAAATACTGGCTTCTATTGGATCTGTGCAGTGAGGGAGGTGGTCAGCAGTCTTAGCTGCTCCTCTCATCCCTTCCTGAATTCCCTTTATTTCCTCCCTGTGCTTTCTGTAGCCTCCCACCCCTCAAATTTAATCTTCTGTTTCTTGAATGGGCACTTCACAAACAGAGATGTCCAAATGGCTAATTTACAAACAAAAAGGGATCAATAATTAGAAAAGTTAAGTAGTAAATTACTATTATTAGGAAGTTACTATTAATTACTCCATTATTCACAAGGGAACTACAAACTAAAACCACAACGAAATAGCTGTACTACCCATTAGAATGGCTAAAATAAAAAGAATTGACAGTAGCAAGGGTTACCGCACTAGCAAGTTAATGGTGAAAAATTGAACCCTCATACACTACTGCTGGGGGGCGGTCCTTATACACTGCTAGAGAAGGTGTAAAGTGGTAAAAAAAATTACTTTGGAAAACTGTTTGGTAGTTTTCACTAACGTATATAAAAAATACTCATGGGAAACACCCATAACCCATGACCCAGAAATTTCTACCCCTGAATCTATCACAGGTGAATATTTTCACCAAAATACATGTACAAGAATGTTGATTGCAGCTTTATTTATAACAGTACCCAGATGGAAGTCATGAAAGTAGTCATCAACAGTAGAAGAGATTTGTTAAGAGAATGGATCTTAAGTATGCTCACCATACACTCATACACAAAAGATAACGATGTGAGGTCATCCATATATGTGTTAATAGCTTGATTGTGGTCTTCATTTCACAATGTATATGTATATTAAAGTGTCTCATTGTACACCTTTAACATACATAATTTTAGTTTGTCAATTATACTTTGTTAAAGCTGAAAAATCAATGAAACACATGAAAACGTGATTGCATAAAATTTTAGGGACTGTAAACTCAAGATTAAAAACTTCTATCATCTTCTCTTGTATACTGTTAATGAGAATGCAAATTGGTAAAAAGCCAATGGAAGAAAGTTTGGTATTATTTACTGAAAGTATAAATGCACACATCCTGTGAAGCAGTATCTTTGCTTTTAGGAAGTTATCCTACAGATATATTTGTATATGGGGGAAATGATATTTGTATAACGATATTAACTACAATATTTTCGTTATAGAAAGATTAGAAATAGCTAAATGGTCATCAATAAGGGACTACTCAAATAAATGTTAGTATACTTATAAAAATATTAGAAGACAACGTTTTGGTATATTCATTAATGAAGTATTACACAGCAGTGAGAAAGAATTAATCTCAGCTACATACAACAACATGAATGAATCTTGCAGACATAATGTTAAATGAAGGAAGCCAGAAACAAAAGAGTGCATACTGTTAATTCATGTCTAGGGAAAGATAAAACTAATCTTTGGTGATAAGCATTAGAATAGTGGCTTTATTTGTGGGAGGGTGGCTCTTGACGGTGAAAGTACACAAGAGGGACCTCTGCAATGTTGGAAATATTCTCCATGTTGATCTGAGTTATGGTTACATGAGTGTATACATATGCAAAAATTCATCCATTTATACAATTAATTGTGAACTTTATTGTGGTATAATACACCAATAGTAGAAAAAAAGCAAAAAATTGATACGTCCTAGGCAGTGAATGCAGCAGACCCTGATCATTTTACTTGTTTTTAATGTACTAGATGTTCCCTTCCAGTGACTCTACTTCTTCTGATGTCTTATAGGTCATGTTTGGAAGTCCATAAGACACTGCAGAGAACATCTAGTAAGAGCTGCTCTGTATGTTAAGTCATGCTTATGGCTTGAGTATGCAAATAGATACCTGAGAGAATCTTTCCAAATGATTCAACAGTAGGCTAGCCAGTTCCACTTACACATGAAAGAACAATTACTAAAAGGAAGAATATCAGAGAGTGTACCTCATGCGATCAAATTAAATATTTTCTGCTACAGTAGATAGCATTGTAGGAGCTGAGGTGATTCAGAGATGAGCAGGACACATACACTCCTGTTCTCAAGATGCTTTCACTTGCTGGTTGTGGGGTGCAGGTATACATGGAGCTAAGCATCTTTAAATATGAGAAGGTAGGAGCTAAGAGAGAGGCATAAAATAGTGCAGGGACATAAATGAGAAAACAGGGAAGGCTTACTGTATGGGTAGCATTCTCTGAGCCATGAAGCTTGGTTAGAGATTTCACAGACTGAGTAGGAAAATGAAAAAGAAGGACACATTGTTATGAAAAAAAAACAAAGCCAAGTTTGAAAAGCCCACTCTCCAGCTACTCTCAGTTTGAAAGTCCCCATCTCATGCCATGGCTCTTTTGTGCTGACAAGTGTTCCAGTCTGAACCTAGTGTACTGCCTTTTCATCAGAAGCATCTGACCTCACTGCTTCTCCTCCAGATGTTGATATATGACAGTTTGTGGCACAGGCAGGAATGGGTGGTGTGTAATGTCACTTCAAGACCTACAACAGATTAGTGAAAGGAGACCTTTGCACATGGACCTCCAGCACCTCTGCAGTACTTACGAGCCCTAACTCTTCTGACTTGGAGATAACTTACCAAAAGGCCAAGCATGGGATTAATTTATTGCCAAACTGGTTTAAAAGTGAGATCAAAAACAGACTTTAGCATTTCTTTTTTCTAATTTGCCATGAGGTTGAAGTCCATCGTTTGCAATAAGAAATCACTCGTATGGACAACTGGGGTGAAAATCTTGCCCCGTGTTACATTTTATGGGCTCAAAATCATGAGAGTAAGAATTTTTCACCTTATCTTGTTTGACCAAAAAGACATTTGCTCTTCTATCCATCTCATAGCAAAGACTCTCAAATTTTTTATTTTCCTTTTTTTCAAAAGAGATTATGAAATGTCACATAAATAGACTCCCTCGAGTTATAGATTGGGTGATCACTTAATTTATGCCCCAAACAGTGTGATACTTTTTATAAAGTATTAGGTGTTCAATTTGGATGAGATGTCAGGACATAGTCATAAAGTGAGACTTCACTGAGCAAACCAGGATATATGGGTATTCTAGTCATTATAGAGAGAAATGTATTGAGGAAACAAAGTAAATTTTCAAACTGCTTAAAAATGAAAAGTACCATCATATTTGGAAAGCATTACTGGCAATCATACTGTTAGGCATGGTAGTTCTGCAATTATTGAAGAGGAGGGAGCAACTTTCATCTTCCACATTATATTTCATTGAGGAGTTGGAATCTAATTTTCTATCCTTGGCATATTTTAGTATCCTTGTGACAATGAAATATAGGTGAAACTTTGAAATGTTGATTTCTGATACTTTTCCTTCACTCCCTGAAAGAGAGCTTGTATCAATTAACATGCCTCCCACTGCCATGAGGTCTAGTGGGAGGTGAAAAATGCAGCACATTACTCACATAGATTTTTCTAATACCAGATCCATCATTCAGATTACATTCAGATTATTGGAATTGTGAATGTTTGACTAAGTTTAATGTTATCTATTGTCATATCATAACAATGTTTTCTATGCTTTATTTATGCTCTTCTTATTTTTTAAAAAAATTGTGCTTTTACTGTGGATACCTCTACCAGCTCACAACACAAAATAGCTTCTACACACACACACACACACACACACACACGCACAAATTATTGATTGTGGCAAGCAGGTGGATCACTATGCATCCACAGTGACACGGACCTGAGCCCGGACTCCATAGATCATCTGACCTCCATAAGCACCTACTTTAATAAGTGTCCCATAGACTGGCATTTTGGGTCTCTAGGAATGAGTGTCAGTCCAGAGCCATTGTCCAATAATCCCCTTCCTCAATGCACAGTCACCCTGTTAAATGGCCACAGCCACCTTGCAGAAGACTGAAGGGCACGATGCACAGTATAAATTGGTGTCATAGCGCCTTTCTTAAAAGGGATCCAGCCTCCACCTTCATTCAAGGGTTTTGGGTCTGCAAACTGTCCCAATACCGGGAATGTGCAACTCTCTATTGTGGTAATTGAAGTCTGACTTCCTGTTTACCAAACCTAGAGCTTTTTCGTTTACGCCAATCAAGTTAGGCTTTAGTTGTCTCCTATCTCTTTCAGTTCTAGAGATATCAAGATTAGCTACCCAACACTAATCTCTGTGGGTCAAACTATTCTGATTGCTGATTTGGTTCTGTTGTTCTTTCTACTAACCATGCTCACTATCATCTCCATGGTATTCAGAGATCCTAGTTTGATGGCAGCACTTCCTACTACCCTCTGAGCTACAGAGAATAGCGAAACAAAACACTTCAGAAGATGCTGGGGCTTCTTTCATAAATGTAGTTCTTACAGGCTTAGTAAAGGGAGTATAGTCTGAAACTTCCCAGGTGGCATAGTGAGAGGGCAAGTGAAGTTCTTAGGTAATAAATACACTCTAGCATTCCAATCTCCCTAAGACTTTGGACATCTTCTAAACTCAATGACCCAAAGTCATACCATAAGAATCTAAATGAAGAAAAGCAAAAACCAAAGTAAGTAAAAGTAAGGAAACAAAAATAATACATATTTAAATGTAACAACAACAAATAATAAAATAACAAATATTTAAATGATGAATAAAGTTGGGAAGAAGCTATTGAGAAATTTAACAAAGAAGTAATGTTCAACTGTAAAAATGAATACAGACTATCATTACAGATGCTCCTTATCTTACAATACTGTTATATCCAGATAAACCTAATGCAAATCAACTTATGGTAGTTTATCTGGATGTAAGTGTAATAAATGTGTATTATGTTTGCATCATCATAAAGTTAAACTAGCATGAGTTGAACCATCTAAGTTGGAACTGGCTGCATATACTACTGTGGAACAATCTTTAGGATATAGTTACAGGTAAAATAAATTGAGGTAAAAAATGTGTGTATACTATGCTACTATTTAAGGAAGAAGGGCTTACAAAAATTCACATGTACTTTAATAAATTTATTTAAAAAACAATGGAAGGGCAAGCCATTAAACATGGGGAAAGAACAGAATAAGGTAGAATTGACAGGAATAAGAGGGATTTTTCTTGAGGAATTTTACTTTAGAATCTGTTAAACTGTTTACATAAATATTAAAACATAACTAAGTTATAAGAAACGTCTTTTAAAAAACCTTAAACTGTTTTTCATAATCATTTTTATTGATAGCTTCAGTTTTTTTATTATCTGACTGTTTTATTTTTTTTTTATTTATTTATTTATTTTTTTTTGAGACGGAGTCTTGCTCTGTCGCCCAGGCTGGAGTGCAGTGGCCGGATCTCAGCTCACCGCAACCTCCGCCTCCTGGGTTCACGCCATTCTCCTGCCTCAGCCTCCCGAGTGGCTGGGACCACAGGCGCCCGCCACCTCACCCGGCTAATTTTTTGTATTTTTAGTAGAGACGGGGTTTCACCGTGTTAGCCAGGAGGGTCTCGATCTCCTGACCTCGTGATCCGCCCGTCTCAGCCTCCCAAAGTGCTGGGATTACAGGCTTGAGCCACCGCGCCCGGCTATCTGACTGTTTTATATAGTATATGTATTTGCTAAAACAAATGAGTAATTATTTGAGTGTCCCTGAGAACTGTGGCTTTTGACATTGGATAAAGGAGATACATACGTAAGATCAGTGAGGTTGAGTAAAAGTACTGTATTCCTGAGTTTGAATTAGAAGTATCAATATGAATTTGTGATTATTCCAGCTTTATTAAAATATACATATTTCTTAATGACTTCCACTAATGACAAGATTCACTTTTCAGGAACCAATATTCTTATCAATAACAAACAGAAAAGTTAAACAAAATATTGAGAACATCCATTCAAAGAGAAGACATCAGAGAGCTTTCAAAGGTGCCAGGACTTAAGAAGAAAAAATTTCAGAGAGTAGGAAAGCCCACAAAGTGAGATATTCTACAGTATTGTGTCTTTTGAGGAAAAATTGCTGATTTTTAAGGGATTTGGGAGTGAGAGAAAAGCAGAGCGAAAAGTAATAGTTCAGTGGTTAGGAAGCTGAGATGCAGTTTTTTCAGTATTATGGTGCTGGGGAAACACAAATTGGAGGTTAGGGTGGGATAAGGAGGAAGAGTGCTATTATTAATTCTAGACTTCCGGTT
The DNA here is from genome assembly GCF_002776525.5 of Piliocolobus tephrosceles. Classification (NCBI taxonomy): domain Eukaryota; kingdom Metazoa; phylum Chordata; class Mammalia; order Primates; family Cercopithecidae; genus Piliocolobus; species Piliocolobus tephrosceles. The sequence continues at coordinate 74,227,525 of NC_045439.1, read as the reverse complement.
AGGAATCCTTCAAAAGCTATATTTTAGTAATAGACTGGCACACACAAAAGAGCACAACGAAAGTTCAAACAAGCTCCGTCAGTCCCACTCATGGAATAAGGCAATCTGTTCTTATTTACCACCCTTTCAAAAGTAAAAAGCTTCTCTGGGAAAAGATAATAGCAACCAGAGCTTGTTATCACTATAATTTTGTATATGTCTGGTATTTAATTAAAAAATTAACAGGTATGGAAGAATACAGGATCAAATGACCAAAAAATGAAGAGAAAACAGAAGTAGATCAATAGGTGATAGAGATATCAGATAATTCAGACACAGACATTAAAGTAACTATGATTCATAACTCAAGAAATGACAAGATAAATTCTCCAAAGATCTTGAATCTATTAAAAATGACAATTCTAGAATTAAAACATAATATATATAATTGTAGTAATGTAGTTGAAATTATGGACTGAATAGGTGGGTTTAACAGGAGATTAGACACAGAAGAAGACAGATTTATAAAATCAGAAGGTAAATCAATATAAAATATCCATACTTAAGGAGAAAGAGGAAAAAGTTTTGTGTAGAGAAACTAACAAGAGGATTTTTTAAATGCCACAGTATCTATGTCTAACAAATGTATAATTGGAGCCTTAGAATGAGAGAAAAAAAAACTGTGCAGAAGCAATATTGGTAGAGATAATAGCTATAAATTTTCAAAAAACAGAAAAACATCAATTCTCAGATTTAAGAAGCTCTACAAACTCCAAGCTGTATAACTACAAGAAAAGCATACCAAAATAGACGTGACAAATTGCTAAACAAGCAATGAAAAGAAAAAAAATAATTAAAGCTGACAGAGCAAAACAAAATGACATTACTTTCAAAGGAGCAACAATAAAACTGATACTTGACTTTTCCAAATAAATCATGGAAGCAAGAAAAAAGTTTATAGTTCTGAAGGTAACTGCCAACCTAAAATTATATAGCCAATGAAAATATCCTTCACACATAATGTGAATAAAGATGTTTTTGCAGCATAAAAAATTGACAGCGTTTATCATTTTGAAAAAACATGCTTAAACTTTGTAAAAATTTATTGTATAAAATTATATATCAATAAATCTCATAAAAAGAAAAAGAAACTACTGAAGGGAATTCTTTTGGTAGAAGAAAAATGGTCTCAGAGGAAAACATGAATATATGGGAAAAACTGAAGAACACTAAAAGGGATAAACCTGTGGGTAAATCTAAATGAATACTGATGGTACAAAATAATTTTAATATCTTATATGGATATGTGGTGACCAATATATATATATATCTTCTATGGTAACCACTATGGGCAGATTAGAAAAACATAGAATAAACTAACATTTTAAAATAAAATACTATTACATATTCTAATAGTTTGGAAAGCTTTCATTGTATTTATTCTTAGGTACCCTTTTTGTTGCTATTATAAATTATATATGTATATTGTTGCTAGTATATGAACTTAAAATTGTTTTATGTAGTAATTTATGTCTTCCCAACTAGTTAAGCTCTCTTGTTCATAATAACAATTTTTGTGGATTTTTTTGGAGCTTCTATTGGCAATTATATTATCTGTGCATAACGAGAATTTTGTCTCTCTTGTTTTCATTTCCGATTTTTTTCTCTTGTTTTATCATGTTTGCTAGGATCTTGAAGACAATGGTGAATGGAATCAGGGTCTCTGGACATACATCTTATTTCTGATATTCAAGGGAATTCTTAGGATGATATTTGCAGTTTTCTGTTAGTGAGGTTAGCAGAGTTCCTTTATATTTCTAATTGACTAAAAATAATTTTATCATGAAACTTATAAAATGTTTATGCATCTACTCAAATCATTTATTCTTACTTATCTATTAATATAGTGAATTACAGTAATAAATATTTATAAAGTTAAACCAATCTTGAATTACTGGAACAAACTCAACTTGGTAATGATCTATTATATTTTTAATATATTGCCATATTCGGTTTCCCAATATTTTGTTTATGATTCTTACATCTATGTTCTATAAATGAAATTGGCCTGTAACCATTCTCTCTTGTAATGTCCTTAACTAGTTTTGATATTAAGACTATATCATTTTCACAAAATAAGATGAGGAGTTAGTTTTCACTCTATTTTCTAATTTTGGGAGGAATTTGCATATGGCTGCAAGAATCTGTTTATTAAAAGTTTTTAAAGCTTATTTGTAATATGTTTTGCACCTAGAGTTTCTTTAATGAGAATGTTAATATTAATTTTTAAAATTTTTTCTTCAGTACATTTTGTTAAGTATATTTTTCTAAAAGTTTTTTTGTGCATTTTCAAATTGTACACATTTTAAATTTGTTGATGTGAAGCTGTTTATTTTATTCTCTAATTTTCTATTGAAGTTTTTTCTTTGAAATCTTATTTTCTTGTGAAGACAAGATTTCTTGTTGGATCCCTTTGCCCATGCAGATTTTTGTTTAGCCATCATCACGAATCTGCAGCACCTTCAAGTGTCTTAGCTTTATATGGAATTTTAAGGTGTAGTTCCCACCTTGCACAAGTCTAAGTCTTTCATTTAATATACTACCATTTATCTCCAACTTCTAGGATTTGGTCAATGGCATTTCCTGTGAGGGTAATCCCTATGGCTCTGTTCTTAACACTCTAGTTTGAACTCTCTTTTAGAAATTTCTCTTGCCTTGTAGTGAGCACCACGATGCATAAGTAAATGTGCTGTGGTTCATACATCATCTGCATTTATACATTTGCAGAGGAAAGGCTTTTCAAATTTTCAGTCTAACATATTTCTAGAAGTTGAAGTCTGATCTGTTTTATACCAACCTTAGGTAAATCACATCACCTTTCTGAGTCTTACTTTCCTAATTTTTAAAATGACATACCCATATCCATAACTTACTGATATGGTTCGGCTTTCTGTCCCCCCCCAAATCTCATCTTGAATTGCAATCCCCACGTGTGGAGGGAGGGGCCTGGTGGGAGGTGATTGGATCATGGGTGTGGTTTCCCCCGTGTTGTTCTCATGATAGTAAGTGAGTTCTTATGAGATATGATGGTTTAAAAGTGTTTGGCAATTCCCCTTGACCCCATCTCTCTTTCTCTCCTGCTTCCATATAAGATGTGCCTTGCCTCCTTGTTGCCTTATGCCAAGATTGTAAGTTTCCTGAGTCCTCCCTGGCCATGTGGAACTGTGAGTCAATTAAATGTCTTTTCTTTGTAAATTATCTCGTGTCAGGTAGTTTTTTATAGCAGTGTGAAAATGGACTAATACACTTACCTCTTGAACTGGATGGAAGGATCAAATGAATGTCACATAGTGAACATTGAATAAAGGCTAGTCCTTCCTGTAGGGTTACCTATAATAAAAACTGTATATAGTTTCCCACATGGGTTACATACGATCTCTTCCATGATGCCTTATTTCTAAGTTATTAGGTTTTGCGTTCATATTTGCTCAGACTTTAGATGAGATTTCTGTAGGAGATCATGTTTCTTTTTAGTACACCCTGCAAAACGCGGGCGTTCTGGTTCTCTAGCCCATAAGTTTCTGTCCATGCATGTTGTCTGCTGAGTTCTCTCAAACATAGCCAGCATTCTTTCACATAGCATTGCAATTGAAAAGAGCATTTTAAAATCTTTTAGGCTAAAGGACTTTCTGCTTGAGCCTATGCTGAAGATGCACTATCCACCATCGGGCAGCATCGTGACAATTCTTACTTAAGCTTTAACAAGCCTCTGAGATACACAGGGAAGTATTATTACTCCTATGTTACAGATGTGAAAGTTGAGGTGCAGAAAAGTTAAATTGTGTACCTTGGGTCATTAGATTTGAAGAGCTTCACATTATTCTTACTCTCATTTTGTGGTTGAGATAGTATCTCCAGTCAAGTCAGGGCATTCCCTTTTCCCCATCAGTTTCCAGTCCTATACTTTGGCCCTGCAACTATGATGGATTTGTAAAAAATGGGATGACTGTTAAGGAGAGGGATTTGGAGAGTAGACGAGGTGTATGCAAATCCCTAAGTGCACAAATGATGATTGATAGAAGTTCTAATATGTGAATTAGCTGTAAATGTATTTTTGCGATTCAATTTAGGTTGGACGCTCTAACCTTAGAGGGTCTAAGTAATGAGGCTAACTTCACTGCTATTTCTTCAAACCACCACAAAACATAAGTACATGTCAAAAAAAGAATCAGATAATTATAGCTGTTTTATGGGTGGTATTTTTAATGCCATTATTGCCATTGCAAACCCAAGCAAAATGAATCTGATCATTTCAGCAAAATCACTGGTGAGTAACAGTGTCCATTCGGAGGCAAAGCTCACATCTTAGAATGTCTGTCCATGGCTGTTTTAAAAGGGGCCTAAAGCTGTGTACATTATCTTTCCCGGATTGAGGAGGGCTTTTCTGAGTTAAAATTTCTTATTTGGCCATTCAGGGCTAACTGGTAAAATGAAGCTGAGAAACTTGCTTTGAGGATCCAGTGTTCCTCTGCCTTTTTCTCTAAGAGAGTTGTCAGCTCTGCCCATTCTGAGAGTCAGCTTAAACTGATTTGATTATCTGTCTTGTTTGGCCTCATTTCTGAGTGCTCTCACTCTCTCTCTCTACCCATATATAAACTTGTGACCTGATTTCACACTCGCTTCCTGGTTCTGACCTTGAACTCCCATAGAATCTTGGTCCCAGTAAGAACTCCATGAAATCTCCCACGAAAACCCTAGACAATAGACGGCACAAACAGGACCCCAGCTCATCAACTTTGCTTTGGACAGGTGCACATAAGCTGCAACCTCCGTCTATTAGGGTAGGAGGAACAGACTAGAAGAGTCTTTTTCTTCTCCCTGGCTTAGTGTTTAACCAGCACTTACTTTCTTCCTTCCCTCGTACATGCCTGCTGCTCTCAGAACTGCCCTTATCTCTCTGGTACACATGACTGATAATTCTACATGGTGGCTCTTAACCTTTTTAACCACCAAGGACCCTATTTATTACTTACTTACTCTACATAGATGTAATGTTTTGAGATTTTTCTCTACCAAGCTTTATTATTAATCCATTTTTAGATTTCTTCATTCATCAAATACATACACAAATGCCAATCAGGTTTTATCAGTACCAGATAACCGCACTTACCACACTGACTTGATGTCATCATTCCAGGTAAAAGCAAAGAAACTTAAATTAGAGTCTGCTTTTGTAACCTTATCAATATTTTCCCTTCAGCTTTTTAATATTGGAATCTTTCCTCATAAGTTACAACTACCGATCATTGTTTCTCTTCTCAGCGGGAGTTTATGTGAACCGAAGAAAAAAGCATCAAGTGAGAGAGAGAAAACCCAAAAAGGGAAATATAGCAGTTGCTAGGGAAAGATCTCTTGGAGCATTTGGAACTTCTTGGGCATCTAAAAGAATTTCTATAAAGCTATAAAGTTAGACCTTCAATTAGCCTGTGAGCTAACAAAAAGCATCTCAGAAAAATCAAATAGGACAAATTTCATAATCACTGGACATTGTAAGTGTTGCTAATTGCATCTATGACATGGTCATAGTTAATAGTGAGAATACAACCAGGTCAACAAGACAGTGACTAAAGAGGAGGATGGTAGTGAATAGAGATTCTGTTTTAATTGACAGGGGGCTGGGAGAGTAATGCATCAGGTGATTCTGATGCGCAAATAGGGTTGAATATCACTGCATATAATTGGTCTTTAGGCCACTGGCTCTCAAACATTAATGTGCATCAGAATCACCTGGAGGGCTTGTTAAACTATGAATTATTGGGCCCTTGTTCCAGAGTTTCTGGACCCAGCAGGAGTGGGATAGGAGCTAGACCAGCTGATCTGATCTGATCTGATCTGATCACAGACCAGATCTTGGCCAAGCGGGGTGGCTCACACCTGCAATCCCAGCACTTTGGGAGGCTGAGGTGGGTGAATCACCTGAGGTCAGGAGTTCAAGACCAGTCTGATCAACATGGAGAAACCCCATCTCTACTAAAAATACAAAAAAATTAGCCGGGTGTGGTGGCACATGCCTGTAATCCCAGCTACTTGGGAGGTTGAGGCAGGAAAATCACTTGAATCCAGAAGGTGGAGGTTGCAGTGAGCCAAGATCATGCCATTGCCCTCCAGCCTGGGCAACAAGAGTGAATCTTATTGCTCAAGAGACTCAGCCTGAAAACCAAACAGCTCAACTGTTTTCATCAACTGCACTGTACTCTCCATTTTAAAGACATCAGATATACATCTATCAGCACTATTTTTTTTTTTTTTTTTTGCTAGTCACTCATTGCAGGCAAACTATATCTTGGATTTTTATTATTTAGTTGGACAATGAGGTTTTGGAAAGGTGGATGGAAAAACTTTGTCCTGATTTTTAAAATAACATTACACAGCCTAACAGGTATCACAAACATTCATGCTTTCCTCTCTACTAGGTTCAATAAACATGTTTTTAGGAGCTAACCAGAAACTTTTTCATTTAGCAAAGCATTACCGACCATGCAGCATCTGTGTCCAACCCACAAAGCATCAAGTCAGGGAATACATGGATAAGCAAGAGCCAGCCCTGGTCCCCCAGAGCCCAAAGGTCACCTAAGCTTGGTAGGGGCTGAAAGTGGTTTTCAATCACCTGTGCTGTTTAGAGCAGTGTAAGGGGAAGCCAGGAGAAAGGTGGGGCAACAGGTGGGGACAGAAGAGGTCCAACCACAGAAAGTAGACAGTTTTCCTCTTCACTGGGTGAATGCTTCTAAGAATGCTTTTTAATAAAGAAAAATGAAAAGGAGGCTTCTTAGGATCCAAATGATGAGAAAGTCCCATTTAAGAAACACAAGGAACCAATATATTTCCTTCATAAAATGCAGCCGTTATTTCGTGAGGCTGAAAAGTGGGACTCTGGGACCCTCGGGATTTTTGTTGGTTGGTCTGTGCCTGTATCCCCACACAAACCACCCAACTTCCCTCCACATATATGCATCACATACCCATCGAGTTCCCTCCTGGAATTTTTTCAAGTGGATCCTTTGTTTGCTCTGCTGTGCACCCCAGTGTCAGTGTCACTTACTTCCCTGCAAATATTAAGGAAAAGGAAGTAATTGCAGTCTGGAAAAAGCACATTTATAGGCACTTTACATGTACATTCAAACCCTTCCCCCAGCAAGTCTTGCCTTTGGCTGCCTCTAGATAGGGAAGCCAGTTTAAAGCCATTGTGTGTGTGTGTGTTCAATTGTAGCTTCAAAATACACTTACACATTTAGAATCCTTTCTTAGCTTTGCCTTCTGTTAAAACAAACAACAGTTGTGATACTCTGATCTTTAAATGTGGGATATTACTTTTGAAAAAAGATTCATCAAACCTCCCAAATAAAACTCTTTGGGTTTTTATGGCTTGCAAAGAATACATTATCTTGTAAAACAAGTTTGTTTTTGTTTTTTTTTCTAAAAAAAAAAAAAAAAAAAAAACTCATTGATTTTTAGATGGGCTTGTGGTTAGGGTACACACATTGATTTCTATTCAGGAATACCTCTGGCGCTCTCTTTACATGGGCCAGTGTGCTTGTCTTACTAATAGAGCTACGGTGAGATAATTTAAATCTAAACAGGATATTTTTACTTTATTATTGAGCATGTTTTAGATTATATTTTTCTGAATCATTCTTAATCTTAAACGAAAGGAAAATGTGCATTTCTGCTCTTTTCTTGATTTCCAAGCTGATTAGGTTGCACATCTTTTTCTTATCAGAAATTATATTCTATAAAAAGCACATCTTTTCCTTTCTTCCCTGCGTCTGTGGAAATTTCCTATTTTTCTGCACATCTGTGCTATCTTTGTAGGTTCTTGATGAGGGGTTGACTTTCATTCTGAAAAGCATTTCCTTTTCAAATAGTTATTTATTTACCCTCTGAGCAAAAACATGGAAGAGCGATTCGCGTAGCTTAAATGTTAATTCAACGCGAGAACAAGACGTGACGAGAGACAAAAACACAAGATGAACAAAGACGTTATCTCACGAATTTTGTTTGGAGCAGTGCAGTGTAGAAGGATAATTGTATCTCTGTCCAAGGGTTGTTGTGAGCATTAAATTAATTAATATACATAAAGCAATTCTAAGAGTGCTGGACCCTGTAAGTGCTCAATCATTGTTAGCTGGCGTTACTCTTATCTGAAAAAATAAAAGATAGAATTTAAAATAGCATTGACACCCACTATTTTGTGGGAGGAATCTGGTGAAGGATTATAAATACCAGATTTCAAGTTAATTTTAAATGCTCCACTCCCTTGCTTTTTAACCCTCCATTATTCTAGATAGAAGTCAATATATTTTTCCTGCTCAGTTGCCGTCCACATGGGAAACAAAACAGCCTCTCCCCCTCCCCACTGCCCACCCTATTAAGGAGATGGTGGCCTCTAAGGCAGACACAAAACAAATAATGATAATACAAAAATCCTTTCTTGAGGCCATCCTTTCACAAGTCCAGGTTTGTTGTTGACTGGTCAGTCGTTCATCAGTCGGAGGATCCTAGGTTTGGAGCCACATAAGCAACCCTCTCTCCAGTAGTATGACTCTCTGTTAATTGGAATGAGAAGTTAATCTCTCTCAAACTGAACCCAGCTGAGTCTCTGAGAGCAATGATGTATTTAAAAGATCTCTGGCAGTCCAGGGCATGTGGCACTAACCGGATTTAGCTCATTAGCAAATCCGCAAGGCCCTGCTGACACTGCACCCGGAATAAAATACATGAGGCCAGCCCATACCCCGTGGGCACCTACAGCATGACTACATAATAAAAAAGCATTTATTAATAATCTCATTGGTCACACAATACAAAGGAAGGCTACAAGAAGTCAAATGCTGTCATTTGTCGTGACTAGAAAGGCATAATTAAAATAAGTGCCATGTGATTAACCTCTGAAAAATTAATCTGATGTAAGAAAAGGCACAAAAACAAGGAACATAGGCTCTTAAAGTGAATTTAATACAATAGGCAGCTGTTGTATGCACTTGGATCAAATTCCATGTGCTTGTGAAACGTTAACATCACTGACAGCAAAGAGCAATTAGTGAAGTTAGGAGGCAGGTTGTCTATTATTAAAGATAACAGCAGGGCACAGACAGGCAGCATTCATAGTGGGAACAAGCATAGGGTTTTGGTGTCATCCCTCTTGGGTTTGAGTTCAGGTTCCTCTGCCTATTGCCTATGTGTCCTTGGGCAATTTTCTTAACCTTTTAGTAATTCAGTTTCTGAATCTATAAAATGGGGATATTACTGCATCTCACGCTATTCTTATAATAATTAAGTAATATCATATATGTGAAGCTTTCAGCACAGAGTTAGGCATGTTGTAAGCACTCAAAACATCTTAGGGATAATAGAAGTAGCTTAAGTCCTTACCATGAAAAAATAACACTTTTGCTTTGCATGAAAAACATGTTACATGCACCCTCAGTACTGTGGTTTATGATGCTTCAGTGCTGGTCAATGGTGTTTTCCCTAAGGTCTTGCTGGCAGTGATCTTATCTTGTGATTTAATGTCAAGGGTGGCACATTGGTAATCCTGAAAGAATGTTACAGGCTATGGCTGAACAAGTTTTATGAAGGCTAGAGATGAACATTTATACATTCTCCACCTGGTCTAGCCCCAGAATGCTCAATTCAAATGCCTACAGGGACCAGGTAACTGAACTGAGAGGGAGCCAGGGGGCTTCAGAGAACAGGAGGGCACTCACCCCCGCCCCTACCCTCGCCATTGGAGGCAGCTGCCATTGACAGGAAGCCATAGTTGAGATTTGCCCTGTGGAAATGCAAGTCCAATATTGCCAGGAATTGTGATTTTTACAAGGGATGCCAGAAATACTGATTTTCATGGGAAATGTCCTGCCTTTAAGAACACTCCTGTGGCCACATTTAGCCCTTCCTTCAACCACGACGGGGATTAGGGTGAGGCAAGTGAGGTGCTCATCTCAGGTATAAAATGTAAGGGAGCACCCAAAAATTTAGCAATCGAGATAAATAATATCTTAATGCAATACTTTAAAAATCAAAATTAAATCAAAACCTTCATTTTGAAAAAATATCAAAATCTTAAAATGATGATGGAATCAGTATTGGCATTTTTTTTTTTTTTTGTCTCAGGCTCCAATACGGCTGTACGCAGCACTGCGTTTAGCCTCTAGTTTGCAGCCTGTGATCTGGAACATACAGCAGCCACTCTACTGTCACAATGAACCAGCTTTGCATTGGATCAGTTCAAGGCACAATCAGGATATGGCCTAAAATAAAATAGTTGGGTAAATTATCAATTATTGTTGAGGGAATACAAAACTCTATCTTTGTAGAGTACAATTTTATTCATATCAACTAAGAAGGAATTAAAAGTCAGAATTAATCTATTTGTAAATAAAAATGGGTGTTGCTTTCCAATACACAGCTATCTATAAAACATGAGATTAACAAAGTCATTTGTGCTGGATGATGAGTTTTTATGAACAGAAAGGGAGATGTTTATAAATTGGCAGTAGTGCAAGGGTTTTTGAGTTGGAAAACCTCTTGGAATCATGCAACAGTATGAGTGTGTTCTGTTTCTCACCTTTTATTATATTCTTGTAAGGATCCAGGACCCGCAGAAGATCAGAAATTATTGCAATGCAGCATCCAGAGGAGAAAATGGGCTTTAGAGCCAGCCACACCTGGGTCTGAATCCTTGATGAAGTCAATTAATCTCTTCCTTAGTTTTCTTATCTATAAAATTGGACTACCTTACAGGCTTGTTGTAGAGACCAAAGTTGATGATACATGATGTTATCTCTCCTTCTTGCTTTGGAGCAGACACTTGGTATATGGCAGTTATTATTATTATGCGACATATTCATTGCAAACTATCCCCAGCCAACATTTAAAAAAATATGTGGTTATATTTAAATAACTTAAATATGTCCTTTATTTATGCCATCAATTTGCTTAGTTCATCTTTTCTTCAAAAATAATACAAAACTCGGCTTCTGTTTGGGTACAATCACCACAAGTCCTGAATTTAATGGGGCCCAAATTAGAAAAATTTAACTCTATATAACAAGGTTTCCTTTTAAAATTTATTTTTAAATTAAAAAGAAACAAAACATAGCATTAAAGCCAAACAAAAACAAACAAACAAAAAAACCTGCATAAATAAATGACTGCAGACTTACTGCACATCTGAAAGGAGAATGACACTGACCAGTCAACAGTACAACTCAATACACTACCAGGGTGCTGTGAGAGATGGCCCAGCAGAATTAGCAGTAGAATTCAACTGCAGCAGCCAGGTTTTCTGGTGCAATCGTGTTCCTCATATCTCTGTATAATGTGGATGTTTCTAAAGTGAGCAAAAGCATCGTAACTCAGTAGCTCTGGGTTCAAATCTTATTCCCACCACAAATCTGTAGAATGACTCAGGGCAAGTTCAATTAACTTGTCTGAGCCTTGGTTTCACCCTCTGTAAATTATTTCCCAGAGGGCTTTCTACTGGAGCCCTGTCATGTGCATTTAAGAAAAATGTGAAACTTGCATAGCTCCGCTATCCTCTGCAATACATCTTTATTTTATGTTCCTTTTCCTCCCAACTGTTCTTCTAAAAAGCAGCTAGAATTTCTCTTTTAATCAGGAAGCCATTTTTTATCATCAATGAAAGTGTAAAAACTCTATCAGTTAGAACTGTATATTTACGTCAGGTTCATCTGATTGGAACTTACCTCTATTTCATTAATATGGAGAAATGTCACCCTTTTTTCACTAATGAAATGCATCCATAATATAGCTATATTTTCAAAGGTGTATTATCAGAAATAGCCATATGCAAAATGCCCTTCAGAGTGCATGCAAGTTCCTCACTAGCAGGCTCTCTGTTCTCTCTTGTATGCATCCTTGACCTAAGTGAAAATTCCTATTTACTGGAGAAGGCAATGTTTCCATATAGAGAAAAACAATTTCCACTACTTTTCCATCTGAGAAAAAATTCCTATATTAGTTTCTCACTTTGATCCATCCTAAGGGTGTCATAAAATATTGAATTAAAACACTCAATGCATATGTTACTCTGTTCTTGCATTGTTATAGAGAAATATCTGAGATGAGTTAATTTATAAAGAAAAGATGATTAATTGGCTCATGATTCTACAGACCCTACAGGAAGCATGGTGCCAGCATCTGCTTCTGGTGAGGCCTCAGGAAATGCGCAATCATGGGAGAAGGCAATGAGGAGACAGCATCTCACATGGTGAGAGCAGAGGCAAGAGAGAGAGGAGAGGGGAGCCCCAGACTCTTTTAAACAACCAGATCTGATGTGAACTAACTTTGGAGGGACTCACTCATCACCAAGGGGATGGTGATAAAACATTCAAGAGGGATCTGCTCTCATGATCTAATCACCTCCTGCCAGGTGCCAACTACAACATTGGGAATCACATTTCAACATGAGATTTGGAGAGGAAAAACATACAAACCACATCAATGCCACAAATGACAATCTTGATACACCTTGGAGAAGAGCAAAGGACCTGTAAAAGCATTGGAAGCCAGTTAATTTTTAGGCTGCCTGGCCTCCACTGGTGGTGTTCTTTGCTGCTCTCTTTCTTTACCATGTTATCAAGCCTGTGATTTGGAGGCACACAAGGAAATGGTTTTTGAAACATCACACTGTCTGCTTAAGAAGACCCATCCCTTCTTCCTCTTGGCCACATCTGCAAGAAGACTTTGCAGAGACCAACTGTAGAGTGTTCAAAAGAAACCACTGAACAGATCATGTCCCTGGGGCTGCTGTCTTAGTTTTACAACATACAGCCAGCCAGTTTAGCAAGGCAGCACCAAACCATGAGCACTGGGGCAGAAGATTCTGTGGGAGAAGTTGGTTTCTTCACCTTCCCTTCTCTCCTTTCTCTACCTCTCTCTGTCCCTTCTTTCATCTCTTCCACCTCCCTCTCCCCTTCCTCCCTTATTCGTTACCTTCTTTTTTCACCCATCTCTTATTTTATTCAAAAAACATTTATTTAGGATTCAATATTGCCAAGTATACCATTAGGCTCTGGGAATACAAAAGCGAAAGCCCGCAGGGAGCCTCCGGTTTAGTGACAGCAGGTCTTCGTGTACTAAACAGTCACAGCAGTGGGATTCTCTGTAAGGGGCACTTTGCTGGCTCTGAGGTGAAGGTGATCACATCTGCTTACGTGGGTCAGGGAAGGAGGTGACTTTGAAGAGACTTGTTAAGGAGCATTTATGGGCTTCCCAGGCTGATGTGGAGGAGAGGATATTAAAGACAGGAGGTGATAGGACCACGGCATGGCAGCCTGGCAGCCTAGCAACCTGCAGGCGGCGCTATGCACTTGGGCCACTCTAAGTGGGTGGTATAGGGGGAACCTGAGCATGGAGACAGGAGAGGTTAAAGCTGGATAGGTAAGCCAGAGAGAATGCTGCGTGGGACCACATCAGGGAAGAGTACCCAAACAGATTGGATAGACAGGTTAGAGGCCTTACTGTGGGCCATACTCTTCTTGGTGCTCAGGATACAGTCCATACTCTTATGGAGTTCATATTATTTGGTGAAAAGACAGATAATAAAGAAGTAAACAAATATTCTGATCTGTCAGATACTGAAACATGGTAATAAGGAAACAAAACAAAGAAATAACATTGAATAAAATAGAGGGCATTGGGGACTCTCCTTCAGATGGAACAGGCAGGGAAGACCTCTCCAAGGAAGTGACATGCAAAAGAATATGTGCTTTTCAGATTTAGTACTTTTGAGGTGAGACCTAGACATACATGCTTTTAAAAAGCTTCCCAAGATTCTGATGAGCAGCTGGGTGAAGCGGGCTTACCTGAGGCAGTGGGGTAAGAATGTTCACAGGGACATTCAGCATGGGACAGGGTGACCTGGCTGGGTGCATGTCCTGAAGAGTTAGTACATAAAAAGGCATGCAGGAAGCTGCGTGGGATGAACTTGGAGGCTTGAGACTGGAGACAGAGAGGCCGTTAGAAGACTACTACATAGTGGTGGAGCACTGGTAGGTGGAATCATATTTGTGAGCTTCTGCCTGCAGAGTTAAAAGACTTGGAATGAACTGGCATCAAAGGAACTCACAAATTAGGAAGAAAAGATGTGAAGATAAGGATGACAACCAGCTGTGGCCACAAACTCCAAGGCCAACCAGCCGCCACCTTGGATAAGTTTCACAGAATTCCCTTACACAGGAGGTAGAATCCATTTTGGCTCTGCATAAACCTACAATGAATACAAGTTCCATGAACATCTTCTGTAAAAGGCCAGAGATAAAATATTTCAGATTTTGCAGGTTACACAGTCTCTGTCACAACTGCCCAACACCACCATGGTAGCTCAAGAGCAACCAGAGACAGTATATCAGCAAGTGGGCGTGACTGTGCTCCAAGGAGATTTTATTTACAAAAACAGGCAGCTGGCTGGTTTGGCTTATGGATAGTAGTTTGTCAACCCTCATTTTAATGTGTTAAGAGGTTCTTTAGATGGTGAACCTAGGCTCTAATGGAAGGAAGCCAAGGAGTGTCTACCTAGGTATGGATACATATTATACAAAATTTTACTTTCTTATTTTTCCTAAGCAGCAAGTTTAGACTACTTGTTCCAGCTCTGTGGGTCCTGGTTTTGTGCTTTGTTGGCTGGCAGGATTGTGGTAGGTTATACTCACATAGGACAACAGAGCAATATGAGAGTCCCCCTGTGGGGATCAGAAGGTCTGCCTTTAAAGCTCATCCCCCTTCCTATGTGGCTTTACCTCTCACAGCCTCAGTTTCCTCTTTAATAAATAAAAAGTGTTGGACTAGATGAGTTTCAAGGCCCTGCCTGGTACTAATATTTCAGTTCTCTGTGCTTTGTACATTTGCTAGAAGGGTAGTGATATTTGATAAATAGAGGCCCAAAGAGAAAAAGGGAAGAGGCAGAAGTCAACCAGATGAGAAGTAATCTGGGTCTAGATGAGGGGTTCGGCAGTGTGCTTGGAGACGACAGCACACAGATGATAGGTGTTCATCATATGATGTTAAGCACAGTGTTAAAATTAAATGAATTAGCAAGACTGTCTATGTAAATGGCAATCAGATAGATGTGGATACCGTGGGATAAGAAACAGTAGAAGATGATATTGAAATCTCAAGTCTGAAAGACAGAGGCTGTTGCCATGTTCAGCTTGGATGAAGGGAGGGCAGTAGATAAATGCAGACCCCCAAGTGGTAGCGTGGAAGTAAATTGTAAATTCGGGGATGAAGGGGTCTGGCTGGAGATCTTTTAAATATGGCCACATTTACTACCTCAGGTTGACATCCACCACCCGCACCCAATTCCATCTGATGTATGACTTTCAGATAAATATTCTCCAACACATAGCTTTCACCCTGTGTTCGACAGCCCAGGAAACTCTGCTTCCATCACTTAACTCCTTGCAGCAGCATTCTAGATCAGTGATTATTTGGCTCACCTGAAATTTTAGGTCCTGTGCTTGCCTGAAATCTCTGCAAAGAAGGCTCTTGACATTGCTGAGTGCTGGTCACTTTGCAATCTAAGGCTAGAGATGTCTTCTTGGACACAGGGAGGGCTTCTAACATCCTGCAAGGGTAGCACTTCACCCCTCTTCCCACAGTATTCCATCTCATCCCTTGGTCTTAACCTTGGAGGTATTGGAAGCTTTCTTGGTCCTTCTTACCATTCCTCAGATAGCGTCAGACCAAACCAAAGTTAGGTCACATGTCCTGATTTCAGATAACAGAGGTGTCAGGATGGCAAACGCTAGTATTTGTGAGACAATTCAAACCTCTTTGACCACCTATTTAGTTCTTGGCAATGCAAAGAGAATATGAAAGAGTCCAAGCAATATAATAAAAATTTGGTTAAATGTTCTCATTACTTAGCACACAAAGATTTTAATTGAAAAGTTTAGCAGCATTAAATGTTAACAACAACAAAAACACATATCAGTGTGCATGTTTAGAATTTTCCGCAGCATTAGCAGTTTTGTTTTGGGTTTTTTGTTTTGTTTTGGTTTTTTTTTTGCATTGATGTATGCTGAGGTTTTATTGTGAGGTTTTTATTGGATTGATGCATGCTGAGTTTTTTGCTTTTTATTTATTGTACATAACATAACATTTGCTATTTTCATCATTTTTAGGTGTGTAGTTCAGTGTGCATTAGACAGCTATTTTTATCTCTTTTATGTTTTGTGCATTATCTTGCCTATGTTATCCTTGGTAATGTTTATTTATTTTGAATAGGTATTCAAAGATATTCAAATATTCAGATGTATGAATGTCATAAAGATACCCATTATTAATTAAAGTCCTAAAAGTGTGCCAGTTACTGTGGTAAGGGTTTGATATGTCTCATCTCATGTATTCCTTATAGCATTCTGGTAAGGAAAACACCATTTAATTATCCCATTTTATAGATGAGGAAACTGAGGGTCAGAGAGGTTTGATTTTGCTGGTTCGAAGTCACACTGCTGCCAAGAGGAGATACCTGGAGGAAGTTTGTACACTGAAGAATCTGCACATTAAAACAACAACATCCACTGACCCCACTGGGTCTGCATGCCACAGACCAGTCCGCTTTGCTGAAGACACAGTCAATGCATATTCTAAATCTGTGCTTGTGCCTCTCAATGCAGCTGCCGTAAAAAAGTCTGAACAAACAGAACAGAGCCTGGCTGGATTTTACAATTTGTAGTCTATCTCCCCAAAGATGCTGAGGAACCGTCACAAACTCAGTAAACCCAGTGATGAAGTAGAACCATGCTTACTTATTCCAAAAATGGAAGCATGCATTTCCTATTTGTATACAAACAGAGGTATGAGCATTCATTCATTATTGTGTGGTCTTGTAGTTAGAACCCAGGCTGTGTAATCATACTGACCAAATGACAATCGTGACTCACACTCTTCTAGCTACTAGTTAGCCTCTTGGGCCTCAATTTTCTAATCTGTACAATGGGGGTAAGGGTAGTATATACCTGTTTAGATTAACTTAACTTCTTGGTACACTGCTATATTCTAAATAGTAACTAGTCATTTATTCAGCAAATATTTATTGAGTTTGTCCTGTATACCAGGCATAAGGCTGACTTTGCATAGATGATTAAAGTACAGTCTTAGTCCTTTGTACTTTCAAAAGGGTAGACATAGATGAAAAGCAAATTCTATTAAGGAGGCTTTTATAATGGTGTCTATGAAGCGTCATGGAAGAACAAAGGAGAGGAGAGGGAGTAGGTGGGGACAGGGGCCAGAGAAGGCTTCAAAGTCTTGCTCTTGGCTAATGGCTACTGCATTTCCATGCTAGGAAAAACAAACTGTGCTGAATATTGTGTCCAATGCCTTTTATTCTCCTTAACTAAATTGTAAACAAACAGAAGTTTCCTCCAGAAAAAGAGAGTGAACAAAGCCTTCTGCAGATCAGAAAATGAGGTTAAGCAGAATCCCCCTGCCCTTGGTGGTGTTCCTGTGCTGCAGGGAACTCACGATTCTCTTTGGGGCCTAGAGAGCGGTAGGGTATGAACTTCATCTGACATTATGAGCTAGTTTCCTAAGTCAATTTCCCATTGAATGGAAGCCATTGATCAACCAAGGGAAGCTGCTAAAAATGGATTCCAGCCTGGGAAAAATTCCCTGGGGAGGCTGTAGATGTCCTGGCCTGGCCTGGCAGGGCTGGGTCCTTTGTGACTCAACTGGGTGAGAGCTGAGGGCTGTTCTACCGTCAAAACCCCAGCCACAACAACCTGGCTCTTGGGTCTCAGATACCCAGCACCTACTGGAGGCAGAGGAAAGAGCGGAAGGAGGAAGCAGGCCCCCCTAGGGTGGACTGGGCTGAGATCGGGTCATCTGCTGGACTCAGCCGCCACACACACCCTAGCTAATTCCAGCCTCTCCAGAAGTGAGACTGTAATGAGGGGCTGGTGGTGGTCTTGCCGCGTCTCTGCCCTCCTTTCTTGCTTAGTGGCTCATCACACTTTGATGGAGATGAACAATGAGGGGAGGGGCTCGGGGGCCAGTGGGTTAGACAAAGAAGGAAACTGTGCCTTGGCCAGATCCACGCCAATTATATCTGAATAAATGAATCCACAGTGCGAGCTAAAGAGCCTTCCTTCCCTCACCCCACTCCGTTTTATTTATTTTTATCTTGGTCTGGAAAGTTGGACATATTCCCTGTACCGTCCTGGTACCCAGATGGCCTGTTTGAGTAAGCAGTGGGGAAGAAGGTCAATAATACATCAGCATGCAGAGTCTCCGCTAAGGTCAGTCCTGCATAAAATATGCCATGACAACCTGAGGGCAAGTTTAAAATGGTGCTCCACAGTGGGAGTGGGGGGTGGGAGTGCTGAGGGGATGTACAGATGCTGCCTTTGAGCAATTGCTGCAAAAATGACTTCTGCCCCCCAGTTTCACCCCCCCAAAAGTGTAATTTACTGGGTTTGTATAGTGGGGATATAGGAAAAGTTTTCTTCAAGACAGAAGAGCTCAGGATCCAAGGGAAGACGTTTTTAAGAGAGTCTATCTTTGCATATAAATGCCTGCTGTGTTAGGGACTTTTTCAAAAAGAATCAAATCCAGTTGTCCCAAACAGGAACACAATGGCTGACTGCTGGGGTATCTCATATTCCAATCAGTTGAATTTGTTTTTGTCTCCAGATAAATAGGATTTGAGTGCTGAACTAGGCAGTACCTATGAATTGTTAGCTGTTTTACCATTTATATTCTTAAGAGGTCTTTCTGGATTATATTTGGCTTATGCGCATTTAACTAATAAGGATAAACACAGATAAACGTGCATAGTGTCACTGGAAATTTTATAAAGGTTCTACTTTTCTCATCCTTTTTTAAGATTGAGGGAAAACTCAACAGCACCCTTTTAATGTAAAAATAGAAGAAAAGTCCATTTCAATTTGGAAATTTGTGAATAGTGACACGAATATTCTTGAAGATTGATCCAGTTTGAAGCATGTTGTGCATGGGTTTACTGTTCAACTTGCAAGTAATTTGTAAAGCCAGAGTCAGTCTTGACTATGAAACATTGTATCACTGTGATTGGAATCAATAGTTCTTGCACTGTCATTTGTCACATATTTACAAGCTTGAAAAATAGTTCATTTTGTCCTCATCCCATAACTCAAAAGATTGAATCAGAGCCCTGGAGGGATCTGCCAACAGGACACATTCATTACTGATCACCCGCCTTGGTGAGGCTATAATCACAACCATACCAAAAATAGAATATAAATAAAAATTAAAGCACGAGTTATTTGGTACGCCCTTAAATATTTTCAGTTTCAAATATTTAAAAGTCTGCTGGGAGACTTCAATCACCTTCATGACCTACCTCAGTGACTACAAAGAGAAAATTCACTGAAGCTGATTTTCCCATCATACTATTGAAACATTCAAAGGTATCATTTTTTTAAATGAAGAAAAATAAAAATCTAGAGTTAATGGTCCAAAAACTTCATAAAGTATACTTCGTCCAGTCCCCTCACATATAGTGCATAAATGACCTTCTATTCCCATGAAAGATTTGTAGAACACATTTAAAGTAAATGCTTTCAATTTTAAGATAAAAGATTTATGAATGATAGAACTTGTGTCTATGAAATCGCTAATACCAACTCTCTAATATTTCACATGAAAAGCTCCATAAAACGAAAAGACTGCCCATAAAGTTGGACTACATCTGCTGTCAGAGACAATCAGTAACGAAATTGCAAAGCGAATATTGAAAAGGATGTGAGACGTGCATTTTGGGTTACAGTAACATGTTTTAAGTCATCTCTATTCCACTTCTGTATTGATAAAGTATTAATGAATGGTTCACGTGCTAGAGGCTAATTCAGTGTCTTTATATAAATCTCCAGATATTAACAGATGACCACGTTGCTAAAATAACCCCAAATCTAGCTTGGTAGCTAGACATTTTTCAAGCATTTTCTTTACGGAATTCAACCTATGAGAGATCAATTCATGTATCAAGTCTCAGGCTAAGCCAAACTAAAAACTCCAAACTGTTCTCCAAATGCTCAGTTGAGTGGCTCTGTGTAGATTATGGCCTGAAATTCCTTTTGCCAGAACAAGGCTGAAACTAATGTCATGTAACAGTCATTGCCTCTCAAACAATCTCTTTAATTTGTACCTTTACATTTAGGTTCTATGACTACCATTTATTATATGAAGTGACCCCATTTCCTCTATCAACATCCTCACTGAGAATGGCTGAAATTTAATTAGAAGTCAGACTGAGGTCGAGGACCTAATCTCTCTTTGTGCTTTGGAAAAGAGATGGGAAGGCAAACCTCATGAAGATAGAGACCTGAAATTGAATATATGAGCATTCAACAGAGTTCTTGATATCTGCTCATCAGCATATCTCCTTTTAGAAAGAGTAGATGGTGAACTAGGAGATCTGCATCCCTCCCCCTGCAGTGCATTGGACTGTGGGTACCGCTAACCTAGAGATGCCCATTCATAAACTAGTCAGCGACCTAGGACTGTGCGTCCTGGTATGAAAAGATGAGCTGGGTAAATCAGATTTTCTTCCATAAATAGAATGAAAAGTTGCCAGTTGTGGGGGTGGGAGGTTGCTAGAAGTAAAAGCTTTTATAGGAATCTGGCTGGGGCAACAATTACTGGCTATGTGCAAGATGAGGCAGCTTATCATCAGAAAAAGAAGAAAGTGTAGCAACCAGGGAGGAGATGTTATGAGTTGAAGAGAGAGAAGCTGGTCTTGGGAGCCTCCTCAGCTCCGTGCCTTCCAGAAGCACAGTTGTACAGCTTTACTGAGTCCCATGAAACTGCTCTGAAAATGCATAAATCTCCCTCTTTGTTTGGAAGTGGTTTCAGTGAACTTTTGCTTTTTGAAACCTCAAAAAACAGAATGAGATGTATTTAATGTTGTGTCCAAATCAGAGCTAACCTCTCAGGTTTAGGGGACATTGTGCCATTCATTCCATGCATTACTGACATGGTTCTTTGAGGTTCAGTGGGTGCTGGAGGTTAGTTATGGTGCATATCTTTATAACTCTTAGCCCTAACAGAGAAAACAGGATATTCAAGCACAAACATTAGAAAAATACCTACAAAATGAATCAGTAGATGTGCTGAGATAGGCTAAGAATTATACTAATAACCTAAAAAACTAACTGGAAGCCTCAAAGATTGTACTGATAGAAATACCTTACTTATATTTTAGGGACAGGAGTGTGGGGGGTGGCCAAAAGGAACATGCATTTTGGGCAGATTCTAGGAAGAGAAAACTTTGTCCTTTTGGGAAAAAGATGTATAAGGTAGAGTCAATAAAATATGGGTTTGAATTTTGACTCTGCCATGTACTGGCTGTGTGACCTTGAACAACTTATTTGATGTCTCTGAGTCTTAATTGTATTTGTAAAACTATAATAATTATAACTTTTCTTACAGACTAGTAAGGATTAAATAAGATAATTTGTACAACAGGGGCATGGAACAATTGAATACTTTTGTCCTTTATTGAGACTTAAGGAAAGGGCTTAGTGTCTTCATAACTGATGCTTATTTTCCTGTCAAAAATCTATCAAGAAGCTGACTACATGTGCTACTTAAATAGTATTTTCATAATACAGGGAAACTCAAAGAATTTTGAGTCCTCTCTGGCTAATTTCTGAGAGCTGATTTGGTGACAAATGTTAATATGTCCATTGTCCTGATGAGGAAGAAGTTTCTCGAGATAAATAAAATTCAAAACCCAAATAACAGTGTCACATTGGAAAATGAGACTATAGAGAATTTGAGGCAAAATGCCAGACTTCCTTAAGTCTATTGGAAGGACCTGTGATTGTTGCAATAACAACTGATAGATTATTTAATAGCGTGACTGTGAGATCTGATAAAGTATTTGTTCTTTTTGTCTTAGCAGTAAGCTCAAATGTTCAAGCAACAAACTTCCTGTGAGGATATCCATAAATGGCCTTTATTATGCCAATTTCAAAAGTGTATTTGTGTTTATCTACTTAAAAAAGGCATTAGACAGTGATAATTAATAACACTTTAAGCCTATTATGTCCATTTCTGATATTAATCTGTGTATGTGCTAATTCCTCATCTGCCACTCTTAGCAATTGAATCCCTTGTTAAGTCCTCACCCACTTCATTTGTGAAGACAGGTGGAAGATAATTGCTGAATATGTATTTCTTTGTCCTCTGTATCCTAAATTTCATTGTCATGCTTCAAGATACCAATTGCCCTTGACATTCATCTCTGTGCACAAGAAAACATTTTTATTAATAGTTGAAATAATATATATGAGGGGAGACTCATTATTTATTATGCCTGCTGCCTTTCTAATTTACTTCATTCTCTTTCTATAATCTGACTAATTTTTCCTGGTACCAGAAGTCATGGGGCATTAATAAGAACAAATTCAAAGAAACACAAACTAAAGAAGGAAATAAAGGAGGGCACTCAGCAATGACATATTTGTCATTGCCAGATGTGTTTTGATTTGCGGCAGTTATGTGGAAAAACTTAAGAATACTTCCCCAAAGTATGAAGGCCATGTGACATTGTGAGACATCAACATATAATAAATGGGATCAGCTATGCATGGAGATAAGCAACTCTACAAAATCATTGGAAAAAAAAACTGCGTGATAAAGAATTGAGTTTCGTCCTAGGAAATATGTTCATCTCAAGAAGGCCAAGTCAGAATGTAATCGAATAAAGAAAGGTAGAAAGAGATCAGCTGAATGTTACTGGGTCTGGAGAAAAGAATGTGTGGTTTGAAGGAAGTAGATCACCTTTCTGTACCTAAGACAGCAGAACCCAGGAATGAAAGTCCTGTAGAATGCTTTCAGCATAGTACCCTGGCCAAAGAGTGCTCTGAGTGAATTCTCCTTCTTAAATTCATTCGCTAAAAGAGATTAGCATTTCTCTGGATCATACAGTATGCTAGGCCCTCAGTGAGTATGGGAGAAGATGGATGAGCTCCCTTGACCAGTCCCTTTCCTTGGTTTGTATAAGCAAAGCCTTATTCTCCTGGGCATCTGATATTATCTAACATACCATTTGGCTTATGTTTTACTTTCCTTGTTCTCTGTCTTCCCCTGCAACATAATGCAAGTGTCATGAAGATAGGGATTGTTATCCAGTGTTGTCCATTTGCCGTTGTGTCAAGGGTCTAGAACAGTATCTGGTATGCAGTAGGTACTCAGTAAATTTGGTGAACAAATGAGTCAGAAGTAAACAAACAAGGAACCAAACCTGTACGATAAAGAAAGCTACAAAGAAGAGAAAGAAGACATTCACAGACCCTCTCCCTCTGCCCACACAAGCCACTTATGACCATGCTCATTGTGGTGGATATTCTTTCAGTCACAAAAATGTGCAAGTCTGTTATCCAATGCCTTCTGTTTCACAAACAGCTTTTTTCTTTTTTTACTGAACAATACATTGCATATCCATTCTATAATATAGCTTCATATTTATGGTTACATAGCATACTATTGTTTGGCTTATACCATAAATTATTTAAGCAATTCTTATTGATAAACGGTTAAGTTGTTTGCATTGTTTTGTACTATAGACAGTGTTGTGTTGAGCCCTTGTATACAAGTGTCTTTACATATGTATCTGATTTTATCTTGGTTATTATTTTTTAAGGATAAACTCACTAGGTTAGACAACATGCACATTTATATTTTGATAAATATTTTCAAATCACCTCCAGGAGCAAACAATTTGTACTAACACCAGAGAAAGAAAAATACGCACTTCCTCCTCTACCTACCGACTCTTAGTATTATCATTCTTTCTTATGTTTGCCAATATGATAAGGAAAAATTTGCATTTCATCATTGTCTTGATACACATTTCTTTGATTTCTATTAAGGTTAGACATCATTGTAGGTACACATTAGTGATTTGTATTTTGTGTGTGTGTATGTGCACTGCTTGTTCTTGTCTTTTGCTCATTTTTCTACTGTGGTGGAATAATATTTTTAAACATTTATTATGAAATCTACAGTTTCCCACATTGGCCCCTATTGAAAAATTCAATGTAGAAGGCATACAGTTGTAGAGTATTTATTCCCCAGAAATGAAAAGTACACATTTGCACAGTAAAACAGCATTATATTAGTCATTTGATAGTAGCAGTATATTTTCCAAGAATTATGGCGTTCTGACTTCACAAATCCACTTCAATTCAGCTTTTTATGTTTAGCACAATCTCCACGATTCTCAGACTTGACGGCAAGGTCACAGCAGTACTGAAACAGCAGGGAGATGACACCAGCGCTATTTGGAGTGAGATTAAATAGTTCATGTAAATGGGGGCAGCTGGGATACCATTTCTTCAAGAATGCTGTACTCAAGACACTGAGCCATCACACTCCTGCATTCTGGATGTGCTCGGGAGTTTGCGTGTTGCCAGATACGCCTATTGACTGCCAGGGAAGAAAAGGCTCAATCTCTCTCGAACTGTGGCTTTTTGCCAATTTGGGAGCAGTGGCAGGGAAACTCATTTATGCTAGTCCCATGTGGCTCTGTGTCTGGTATAGATTGTTCAAATCTCTCGATCCCACCAGAAAACTTATAAGCCTGATGCTAAGTTGTCTCCTGTGTGTCATTTTGGCTCATATGACTTTGCTCAGCCTGTCATCCTTCCTTTTCTGTCCTTAGAGGAACATATGAAAAGGCCCTCTTGAAGGACAAACACAATCCCTAAATATCCCAGCAACATCAAAAACCTGCCATTAAAAACATCATCCTTTATCCATATACCTCCTCTCCAACTAGAGTGAAAATATGGGCAATAAACTATGCCTGGAAGCTCACAAGTTTCTAGTTTATCAAAAACATAAGAGAAGAAAACTTTGGAGCTGAAATTATCCTCCTCTTTTCTCCCGCTACTGTATGTCTTCCCTTCCATGTGTGTCTCACCCATCCTAGGTCCAAAGTCCTGTTTCTACATGGGCACTTGCCCCGCATCTGTACAGCTAACATTCCCTGGGATATGGCAGTAGAGGTTACTCTCACCTTCTGGAAATGACAGGCATCCTTTCCTCTAAATGCACATTTCCATACATGACTAAATTTGTTTGCAGATTTTCCAAATAGCAACTGACTTAAACACACTGAAAATCTTAAAATACTGACAACAGATGACTAACAGGATTTTTTTGGTGTCCTTAAGCAACTGGATCTGGTTAAAAATATGGGCCAAGGAGCTACATGTCACATGATTTTCTCCCAGAATTTAAAAAGCAAAATAACGTTTGATTGCATTTTGTCATATATGTATTAAAAGTAGAGACATATTTAGGGTAAGTATTATACATATGAATGCTTTTTCAAAATTAGTCATAAATTACAAAACTAGATATAAAACGGGATAAAAAGTACACGTATATTTATTTAATGTTCAATTTTTTTAACAAACTAACAAAGCCATCACAAAAGTAGGCATCTCAAATTCTTATTCTATGTGTCTAAGGTTCGTCTTCCCCAGTGTTGACTCTACCTTCCCTGAGATACGAAAGCTTTTTTGGGTTTCACTTGTCATCATTTCAAGACCACAGAGGCATCTATTCCAAAGCTATTATTAAAATTGCTGAAGACGTCCTTTAGCATCCTCTTGCAGATTCAAAGAATCATTTCCCTTTCCGTAGACTCGTGTTCCTTATTTGGAAGCACTCAATAATAAACAAAGCAGGAAGTGGCCAACGCAGGGCCCCTCTGAAATGGCTGAGCAGTATTCAATCTGGTGGCAAATAAATAAATAAATAAATAAAATTATGCTGGTGATGAGACATCACTTACGTCTATACTCAGGAAGCAGAGAAAGGCCATCCACCCTGGGACCTTATAACAAGGCACATATTAATGTCTCTTTCTGTCTAAAAGGAAGGGTTAGCTCTACTTAGTAAGCAGCCATGCAACAGGGAGGTGTGGGCTGAAGAACGCCATTCTCAGCTCCTACATGAAGGTTGGATGCTTTCATGGTGGCTAGGGTAGGGGGTGAGGCCCAAAACATTCTTCCTGAGACTCACAGCCAGTGTCTATGCTTTCCATGTGTGTCTCTTTCATCTTAGGCCCAAAGTTCCGTCACTAAATGGGCACTTGCCCCACATCTGTACAGCTAACATTCCCTGGGATATGGCGGTAGAGGTTACTCTCACCTGAAAATGACAGGCATCCTTTCCTCTAAATGCACATTTCCGTACATGACTAAATTTGTTTGTAGATTTTCCAAATAGAAACTGACTTAAACACACTGAAAATTTTAAAATACTGCTGGCAGCAGAAGACTAATGGGATTTTTTTTTTAATGCTCTCTCTTCATCTCTGCCACTGGATATGAGCTCACTCTCTCTCTTCTCTTCCCAAAATGTCCTCTTGCTGCTTCCCTGACACTTCTGGTCCAGTTTAAGTCTCCTTTCTTCACAAAGCCCTCCGTGGAGGCAGCATGCTATTGAAAGAGTGTGGGATTTACAGCCAGAACGAACTGCCATTTCTCCTGCCAAGTCATAGCTCTGTGGCCTTAGGCAAGTAACCTAAAGTCCTCAAACCTATCTAGCAGGGGTAAAAATGACATCTACCTCTCAGGGTTATTATACAGTTTATAAGGCAATTGTTTCAAATGATTCATGATGACCTGGGTTCCTTGTACTAGTCTTTCTGTTTTTGTGTGTGCTTTGGTATTTTCACAATAAAAATCTTTCCATAAAATATATGGTCTATAAAGCACCTAGCACATAGTAGAGAACATCCTTCTCCCCCTGCTTTCCTTCTGTACCAATCTTCACTCTCTTCTTCCTCCTCAGAGTGTGTCTGGTATTCATTCCTGCCCTTCAGTTAAGTGTGTCACAGACAGGGAGTATTTGAAGGCTCACTAGGAGCCCAGGATGCCTGCCTCCACCCTCAGCTGCTTCTTGTTGAGGCTCCCAGGGGAGATCCAGCAAGGTGAATACCATCAGGCAAAGGAGGCCTTGCTTCCTGAGCCTCAAAGTCCAGACCACAGGGTAGGCACCCTGTGAGCCCAGCCACACTATAGGATCTGCAGGACTCCTTCGTCCAAGGTGAGAGACTCTGATTCTTTCTTTGGACTCATGTCCTAATTTTGCATTTGTAGATACTTCGATTCTTGTAATGAGAAAAAGTAAATGGAAGGGAAAGAGAAAATGTTTCCTCAGAGCCTAAGGCAGAGCTAGTCACAACTACTCACTCCAGGATGCCACAGAGATATCCCCTCTCCCTCAATAGGGGAAGGTGCCTGGCTCTTATTAGGGACCAGGGCTCTTAAGGAAGAAGCCAGAAAATGGCAGACCGTGAGCCCCACAGAGGAAAAGAGAGAACTCTTCAAGAGGTTTAGTCCCTCCTTTCCTCACTCCTCTTCGTTATGGTCCAAGAAATTCTTGACACTCTCTTCCTAGGAAGAAGCAGAACACAAGCCATGGGAGTGGGGTGGGGGATAGAGGGGAGAAGAAGGAATTGGGAGTGTTGGATAGAGGCATGAATTCATCTCAGAAAAATTAATCTTAGGGTAAAACCATAGATTTGCTTTCTGTCAGGAGCCAGGGAGGGAAGATACTGGGTAGGTTAAAAGGAGCAGTGATATAGAAACTGTGTTATTGTATAAGGTGTGTGCCTCCATTTCTTGATGATTGACAGATAACCCTGTTTAAGCCTCACCCCTCTCTCTGCCCCGTCTGCTCCAGCCCTGGTATATTGGTCCATTCTCATGCTGCTAATAAAGACATACCCAAGACTGCGTAATTTATAAAGGAAAGAGGTTTAATTAACTCACAGTTCAGTATGGCTGGGGAGGCCTCAGGAAACCTACAATCAGGGCAGAAGAGGAAGCAAACACATCCTTCTTCACATGGCGACAGCAAGAAGAATGAGAACCAAGTGAAGAGGGATGCCTCTTATAAAACCATCAGATCTCAGGAGAACTTACTCACTATCATGAGAACAGCTAGAGGGTAACCGCTCCCGTGATTAAATTATCTCCCACCCATGAGACGTGGGATTATGGAAACTACAATTCAAGATGAGATTTGGGCGGGGACACAGCCAAACCATATACCTGGGAAGCTGCTGAGAAAACCAGGGTACTCTCTCCTTTGGCAACAGTGTAAGATTCAAATGATATACGCCCCTGCCCTCATGCAGAAGCTCTCAGTCTGCCCCACGTCCTAACCCTCCTAACAGCCCTAGGTCAGTCTCCTTTCCCGGCTCTTTCAAGACATCCTCAGGCCAGTTTGGGAGGCCTTTCCTGCTCTTCCCAGAAAAACCTTGACCATGTCATAGGAAACTTTTTATACTCTGTTGGCATGTGTGTAACATGATAAGTCTCAACATATGAACTAAATTTGGGGTGAGGGTCCTGTTTCTAAAGAGTGACTTCCATAGGAATAAAAATGAGGAATGGGTAAGATGAGCATTTATGATTTCTGAGCAGTGTGATTATGAGAGATCGATTTTTTTCTTTTACTTATCAGTTTACTCTGATGCAAATGTCTGCAAACGTTTTCTGGAGAGGACCATACAGTATATATTTTAGGCTTTCTGGGCTATACGGTTACGACGACTCAACACTCAACTCTTAGTGTGAAAGCAGCCAGAGAAAACACACAAACAAATGGACATATTCCAATAAAATTTGACTTAAAAAATTAGGCAGAGGGTTAGATTTGGCCTGCAGGTAACAGTTAGCCAACTCCTGATCTAGTGTTTCTATATCAAAGCCTATTATTTGCATGATTAAGAAATATAAACATTTATAATAGTTAAAAAATTGGGACACATTATAATCTTAATTAAGATTAAGACCTAATGGTTGGCTAACTAACACCTAATGTTTGCCTCTTTGGGGGATGATAAAAGGAAATGATGAGAGCTGTCTTTCTTGCTAGCTATGGTTTCCTAGCTACGGCCTACTTACTTACAGAGGGAAAGTCTTTGAGTGCTAGATTATCCTGCCCATCCACCATGAGATGCTGTGACATTGGCCCTCTGACCTTGCCAAGATTAATAACTGCTACAGTATCACAATTTATACTCTAGAATAAGAATGCACATCCTAAAAAAATAATCAATTGATCCCAGCCCTCTAGTAGTCAGAGAATAAATCTGAATATCTTAGAGAAAGTTTCTGATAAATTCAATATGGTATCATTGAATGACCATGACTTGGTTTTCCTTTTCCTTAGGTTTAGGTTTTCCTGATTTGTTTCTGCTCACAGGGCTGGGACCTTGTAGGAGAGTGAGATGGGCTGAGCAGCTCCAGAGGAGTTTACCCTTTGCCCAGTCACTCTGGGGGAATTGCCACCGCAGTTTGTATTTCATCACGGGAAAGTGCCGACCACACTTCCAAAATGCTGCTTTGGTCCTGGCCTCATTCACAGGCTCCCAGTCATCTCTTTTAAAGTGTGTTTCTCTAATCAGCTGGCTTGCTATGAAGGAAACACCAAGTGTGGCAGAAATTGTCTTCCTGTTGGGAGAACAGTGGTAGAGCAGGTGCTTGAATGTGGGAATGTCAGAGCTCAGAGTGAAGGCAATTATTCTCCCCTATGTAGCTCAGCAGGGAAGAGAAATTAGCAAGGAAAAGGCAGGCAGCTGCTCTTCCCCGGGTGTCACAGCAGCTGCAATGAGAGGGCACCACACACACCTGGGCACACACGGCCCGTGCTGGCCCCTGTAGGTCTCGGGGGCCAGTACCCATAATTCTGGCATGTGCTGCAGAGGCCTGTGCCACAAAGGATCTGGAAGGAGGCTGATTACTTCTTTACGCCATGCAGGGGCTGCAGGTGAAACCAGTAGGATGATGCTTATGCATCTTCCCAAGTGGGGACGTTTTTCAAAATCAAAATTAGCGCAGAGGAATAATATTCTTTCTCTGCCACCTCTAGATGCTCATCTATCCAGGCTCAGTTTTTATCCAAATCAAGTGACAAATCTAATGGTAGCTCTTCTACTTCCTATTAGATCATCCAAATGTCGGGGAACCAAACCCACTAATTTGGTGAGAATGGGATGACTTGCACCCAACTTTCTCTCAGTGAGGGGCAGTCCCCTCAGATTTCTCAGGAGCATGCACCATCAACCTCAGCTGGACCCTGGTGATCAGGAAGGCTCCAGCTGTTCTTGGAGATTCCCTGTGTGAGGATTCCTGGTTCTTCTCTGCCCTTTGAACTGTGTAGCATGGAAAGGGTTAATGATTTTCACAGAGGCCTGAGAGAAGGAGCACTATATTGGCCTAGAAGAAATAGAATTTTCTATTGTAAGCACCTGTCGTTTCTGTGTGGCTAGGCAGTCTTATGCTGCATTTTAAATTTCCAGAATTCTTTTGTTTATAGGTAAAAATAAGAACTATGTTGGGACCTACAATTGTTCAATTCCTAACTGTGTTAGTGACTATATTGGCTCAGCGCTGTAACAAACAAACCTCCAAGTCACAATGGCTTATCACTATATATATATATATATATATATATATATATATATATACACACACATTTTTCTCATGCATGTGGAAGTCCAATGCAGATGTTTCTGACTGGCAGGTGGCTTTCCTCCACATGGTCATTCAGTGACCCAGGCCCCTTCTACTTTGTGGCTCTTGCCTCTTTTGGAGCCACAGAGTCCTCTCCAGTCACTGAAAGACAGGGAACAAAGTAAGGAGAAGGCACATCTGCTTTTTATTCACTCAGATCCAGAGGGGACACAGATCACTTCTGGCTATGTTTCATTCATGAAAATTACTTTGCATGGCCACACCTGGATGACAGGTGACTCTGACATGTAGTCCCTGGCTGGGCAGCCACTTCCCAGCAACAAACTGACACTATGAGGAAGGAACATGGATCTGGGGTGATCAGCTGGCTGTCAGCACGCTCACAGCCCTTTTGCACGCACCCCCCAGAGCGGCCCGCTGATGCTGCCGTTCACATCCAGGATGACGGTGCCCGAGATACTGCTGCATTTTGCCGTGTCCTTCATTCTCACAGGTCGTCAGGTGAGATGAGGAGCTGGAGGGGGAGGAATTCTCAGCAGGAAGGCCAGTTTGACTGTTTTAACAGAACTCAATAATGCCTGCTGTAGGGCTGGGCTTCCTTGGGGTCTGAGGACACGAGAGGGCAGAGTTAATGGTCACCTGTGTGAGAGGTGCAGCTGCAAACCTGAGGGATGAGACTGTCCTGGGAGGCAGAGCTAGATGGGCTGTGAGTAGAACTCTTCTGAGACCACTGGAGTTTCAGTTCCTTCACACCAAGCATGAGTAATAAAATAAACATTTAAACAAACAAATCCATGGCCAGGCATGGTGGCTCACACCTGTAATCCCAGCACTTTGGCAGGTTGAGGCCAGCAGATCACTTTGAGCTCAGGAGTTCCAGACCATCCTGGGCAACATGGCAAAACCCCATCTCTATAAAATATACAAAAATTAGCCAGGCATTGGTGGCACATGCCTATAGTCTCAGCTACACAGGAGGCTGAGGCTGGAGAATCGCTTGAGCCAGGGAGGTGGAGCTTGCAGTGAGCTGAGATCGTGCCACTGCACCCCAGTCTGGGTGACAGAGCGAGACCATGTTTCCAAAAAAAGCAAAAAGAAACAAACCCCTATAACAGTGTCATTCCAGATTTGAAGTTGACTACATATGTTTTACAAAGCCCAGGCCAGCTGTGGAATTCCCAGTTCCCTCGGATCCATTTTAACACAATTCCTATCAGTTTATCTTTCATGCTTTTCTTTTCCAAAGTCTGACCCAGGACGTTTACATTTCTAGGATGTAAAAACAACAGCAACACAAAACTGTTCCAAGTCTTTTTGGGTCTATTCTCTCCTTGTTCCTCAGAAAATTCCTGTGGGCTAGAAAGTTCACAGAGCGTGAATGACACAGTATATCTGATGTCACATGGCTGACTCAGAACAGCAGTAGAACCCAGATGCCTCATGTCCCAAATGTTCCCAGTTGCCCTAAATGTCCTGACTTTCAGGATCTAAATTTAACTGGACCACGCTACCTTTCTCATCTCTTTCCCAATCCATCTTACCCAAGAAATTCCTGGTCAAAGGACCTTGTAAACACTGAGCAATGAACCATTTTGATGTAATAAGAAATATATATTTGGTCTTCGTCTCCAGTTCCTGAAAGAGAACTTCTAAAACCCTTGGAATTTCTTGAGTGGTAGGAGGGATAGAAGCATCTTTTATTATTTGTAGCAATGAGCTTTAGGCTAATGACGTGATTCTTGGTGGGCCCTAGATGGCCTCAGGAAGGGGGCCGGTTGCCAGAGGAACCAACCATGCGATTGGAGGGTTGGAACTTTCAGTCTCATCCCCTGACTTACTAGGAGGGGAGAGAGTCTGGAGATGGATTTTGATCAACTAGGAACTGCTCATAGTAAATAAAAAGCTTTCCTGAGTTCTGCGAGCCATTCTAGTAAATTATTGAACCTGAGAACAAGGTTGAAGGGAATCCCCCCAACTTTATAGCTGGTCCATCAGAAGTACATGTGAACAAGACTTGCTGGTGGCATCTGACATGAGAGTACTCTTAGTCTGACAATGGACCTTGTTGTTCTGCTCCTCTAGACTCAAGAGGATGGGAGGCAGCAGAACTGGACGTGTGAGTGTGGACTCTGAAGTCCGTTAACACATGTTCAAAACTTGGTCTTGCATATAATAGCTGTGTGATCTTGGAGAAAGTACCTTACTCTCTGTGCCTCAATTTCCTATCTGTAAAATGCAGATGATAACCTGCTTTGTAGGTTATCATCTGCATTTTAAAATAGGATTAAAAGTATTGGCAATATAAGACACCCTGAACTGTGCCTGCCACATAATTAGTACTGCAGAAACTTTTGCTACTTTGTAATGCACATAATTTGCCAGGTCTGGCTTATCAGTGAATGTTGAGAAATCAGCCAGACTGTCAGGAAAATCCTTCTCAGCCTTGCATGCTTTCTGAAATCCATATCCTTGGTTGGACTTACCTAGCTATAGTTCTCTCCAGGGAAACAGGAATAACAGGGAGTAGAAACTATGCTACCCCGTAACCTGCACCTGGTGAATGGCTGGCTTACTCTACTCCTGATACTTTGGCTCTCCTATAATTTATTGTTCAAATCCAGGCAACATTTGAGAGTCCAGTAGTATTAAACTGAGTGGGACACTGTCAACTGTATTCCTAAGCCTAAGTATTAAACTGAATGGGACTGTCTCCCAACAGTGTTACTAAGTGTATGTCCTGGTTTGTCTAGGGCATTCCTCAGCTAGGAATTGTCACCCTAATTACTGCTGATTTGATGTGTGACTATTTGACTTGCTGCAGTCCCAAGGTAATAATTATAATATTTAATTCAACAATACGTCACAGTCTATCAGGTGCTCATATATGCTGTTGACTTCTTTCATCATACCTATGAAATAGATTGTATTATTTCCCCATCTTACAGATGAAGCAATAGAGGTATATTGATGTGCTAAAATTATACAAAGAGTAAACAGCCGCACTCTATTCTACCGTATTATGGTTGCCCCTATTCCCAGAGACCTCCCAGTTCCTGAACACTTTCAACAACTTTGGACAATCATTTGACTGAACTATCTGCTCCATGTGTTTTCAAGATTTCCTCATCTTGTCTCGGACCAGTGATAGATCCAGATTTTATACTCATTCATTAAACTAATTTTAAAAGTTATTTAAATATCTAAACATTAAATATTTAATATTTAATTATTAATATTTATTTAATTTATTAAATCTAATAAATATTTAAATATTTGAGTATTTAATATTTAAATAAGAATTACATATTTAAATAATATTTAAATAATAAATAAGAATTATTTAAATATTAAATATTTAAATAGATGTGTTTGTTATTTATCTTTTTCTGGGCTATAATATAGGGAAAATGATTTTGGGGAGGAGAAAGTTTTAATTTGGCTCTACCAACCATTAACTATGGGATCTGGCTTAAGGCTTTTACATTCCTTACTCTCATGAAAATCTCCTTATTCTCATGCCTGTATATGCTGCTGCAATTGTGAACATCTATAAAATGGGAATAATAACATTTATCTAGTTGTAGGAATTAAATGAGATGTTATAGGGAAAGCACTTAGCAAATAGTAAGTGCTAAAAATAGCAGCGAATAATTATATTAATTACTACCCATAGACCCAGAAGAACCATCGATGAACTAATGCATGAACAAATAATCAGAAACCAAGAGGTACTAAAAGAAAATGCTCCATACTTCTCTGTTTAGAAACATATTCTACGCTTGCATCAATATGCAAAGATATATATGCAGGGATTTTTATCATTACATTTTTGTAAATACAGAAAACACAGTATCTTTGACTTTGGCTAATTGATGATCGTGTCTCTCATACTGAACTAGATGCACAGTCTCCTTACTTTGTGTGAATGGAAGCATTCTATGTTTAGTGACCAGAAGCCTCATTGAATCACCACAATAGAGAGTTACAAACCCACCAAACCCCAGACCCGAGCCAGAAGAAGACCTAGAGCCCTTGGAATGAAGTGGAGTTCGAGTCCCCTCAAGGAAGGATCTTGCTACACTGTCAAAAATGTACACTGTAAATCCCCCTCCTAGATTCCTCTGTGATGAACGTCAGTGGGAAATAATGGCCACCACATGCAGGACTGCTAATGGCCCAGACACTTCAGAAATAAAGATTTAGGTTACCCCATCACCCAAGGAATGTCTCTAGGCAATATACTTGCAAAGGGTAAAGGAGTATGGAATGGGTAATAGAAGAAGGTAGTTATAAATACCACATATGATTAGGTGACAAGTTGCAGAAACAAAGAGTGTAATAGTTATCAGCATTTCTTCCATATTTTGATCTAAATAATTTACCTAGTATCAGTCAGTTCTGTCTTTCCCTTTCCCATTCCACTAATGTGAGATGTGTTAATAGTTGTTACACCTAAAGCTCAGTATGCAAATTGCAAGCTATCCAAAATGGAATATGACTTAGAAACAAAAATAACATCAGCCAGTATGTGTAAAATCATGTGTTCTCTTTTATGGAGAGGGATAGCGTATTTTGATTGGAGGATGGATACGTTATGTTTGGTGTAAATGAGATTTTATTTTTGCCTTTATTTGGAAATTAAGTATGGTTAACAGAAGTGCATACGGAAGCCATGTGATCAGGGCTGGGCTGCAATGGCTTTGTATTTTGTCAACTTTGCTGAGCTGAAACTGTGTTTCCCAGAATTCCCTTTCCCATATGACTCTGGACTGGGTTTGGCCACAAAAGATATTAGTATAAGACTTGGGAAATGGGAGTTAAGCACCAGCCTTTTCCTGCTCTGAAGGTGGCTGTAGGCACTTGACAGGTCGTGCACATTGTTGCTGAGCTGCTGGCTTACCTGTGAGGGTGAGGCAGCACCAGCCTTGCCATTCCTCCAGCTCCCATCAGATCCTCTTCATCTTCCTGGGCCAGGTATAAGTGCAGATCCATGGCAGAAGGTGTCAGCTTTTGCAGGTCACCTGCGTCATCATGCTAAGAGTCATTGAGAGGCAGTCATAGATTCCAATCTGCTATGGTCTCTCTTACTTCATATCCGGTTTTCTTTTCCGACAGTTTTTGCAGCTGATGTAGAGTGGTTTCAGTCCAACACCAGGTTCAACAGCCTTGCATGGATTTCTTCACCACGTCCCACAATTGTGAAAAGTCTATTCCTATTAATGATCCTTTATTCTATACCACTCATAGTGGTTCTGCTTCTCTGATTAAATGCTCCCTAATGCACTATGATTTCATTTTTTATTTAAAATCATATTCTAGTTCATAGCATGATGGAACAAATTATGCTTTTCACAAGCTTTGGTTCTGGAAAAGACTTGGGACAATACCCAGTTGAATGGGTTTCAAACTTTCCTCCACTGTCTTCTAGGTTTTCCTGAGATTCTTCTGGGCTCAAAGGTAGACTGTGGGTCACAGCAGGTAAGACTCCTCCACTCTGTTAAACCAGCAAAACCTCATGTTTACCTGTTTCATTTTGTGTTTCTGTTTAGCTTTCTTTTGCTTTAAAAGAGGAACCTTGTCTAACCCCCTTATTTCTGTTAAGGGACTTCAGGGACAAAGAGCCCCAAAGTTAACAGCTAACTGCTCAGTAAGATCTCAGGACTGCAGGTTTCCATCCAAGGATTCAGCCCAATCACCAACTGCACTAAGAGAGAATTGTGTTGTTTCTGCCAAGATAACTCAAATTACACCCCAAGACCAGTGGGATGTGGGTAGATTGGCTTCAGAGCCACCCTAAAGGGGTTTCCTAAGATGCTGCTCATTTTCTCACAGATATGCAAGGGACACTTAAAACCCTTATTATTAGTCCTTCCAGGTCTCTGTAACAGGACCTGAATGAAAAAGAAATAGAAAAACATTCAGGACTTATTTATTTCCCTATTTAACTGAGGTAGTTTATTTTCTTTCTTGAAGAAGAGGCATCTTGTTCCCTTTAAATCCACTTAGACAAAAACTAGATGTTATTGACAGAAGGCCTGTGATATGCATCTCAGGTTTTATATGGGGATTTTCGTTTTGTCACATCCAGTTTAAGCCACCAGCCTAATTTAATTACAATTAATGAATCACCATTTACCCTGAGGCAAAACCAGGTTTTCTTGCTGAAGAGGTGTTCAGTGCATAGCATTCAAATTCATGACCTAGACCTCAAATTAACGGGCTGTCCATTAAGAATGGATGAGTGGCTTTGAAGACTGCATTTATCGGTTGTCGACAGTGGTCTCCTGCAGTCCCCAGTGGTCCCTTTGGAAGAGACTATCAGGACAGGAAGATGCTGCAAGGGGAATGTCCAGGGCTACCTAGTGCCAAGTGGGGGTTCATTACAGAACAGCTTTGTCCTTGTGGGGATGGATTGTATGAAGTGGTATTTAGTTTTGCCCGCCCTGGTTATGAGAAGAGGCTCTGTCTCAGCTGCAGGATTTTCTGTACCCAGAAAGAAATCAACCTGCTGAGAAATTGGATCCTTACTACAGCAGGGGAAACTTCCATCCTGTATCCAAACTCTAGGGTCTTATTGTTGGGAAAAAAGCTAATGGGGTATAAGAGACAGAGTGCATTGGATGACAAGGTTACCTTTTGTGATTAATGGAACCCTGGGAAACTGAAACTCTGGGCACAAAGGCTTCCCTGACTTTTAAATTTAAAACAAAAGAGTTTTAATTTATTCAGTAAGAATTTGGTGAGCACCTACTTTCTGCCCATATCTTGAGATATTTAGATAGCAATGCCAAGGAGTAGAGTACTAAGTGTAACTATGAGGGGTACAGACACCCTTGGGCTGGGCTGGGAAGAAGGTTCATCTTGTAGAGTTCTTCATCATGCAATGTTTGCCAGAGCTGATTATTCAGCTGGTATCATTGGCTGGCTTCATGGCCCTTTCTTCCTTCCATTGCTCCATTGGTCAAAGAGGATGCCATTCCATGACAGAAAGGGGACATTCCTAGGTAGAGGTTATGGTCTGCTGGAACTCCAAAGGTGCAGGACTTAGATTTTTAAGACACCTGCTTGGCACATCAGGGAAGTGTCTCAGGTGCTGTAAGCTTGACTACAAAAGGCGAGAAGGGCCGAGGGCAGGTAGGCATTCCTGGTACTGACTTCAGGAAGTACAAAGGCTGCAGCGGCAGGGCCCACAGAGAAGCAGGACACTGCTTTGCTTGGAGAGGTAGGATCCTGTTGGCAGTGAGCAGGAATAATTGCTGGGCAAGCCTTCCCATTTGCAGTGTTCATCGACTGTATGGGTGGCTGTGGTTGTTTTTAGTAGAGCACTGTTCTTCTGCTGTCAGTCCTTAACTTTATTGCCACATACTTTGCCCTCTTCTGTCTGCTCAGTGTGGTGATGACTCCCCACAACTGTGTGCCCTTAAGTCTCCAGTCATAGAGTCCACATTGGCCTTCCCCAGACTGACTCCCTGGGCTCTCATCACTCCTGGATCCCTGGCCGATCCTCACTTCTCCCAAGAAGGTGCAAATTAGGTTGTGATATATTTATATTCTCTTCCAGTATCTACCTCTGTTGCTCTCATGCAGTCAAATCCTGATTTGAACAATTTCCCTCTTCAGGTTGGCAAATTACCCTACTGCCTCTCTTTCAAATTATTTGTGGAAGTCCAAACTGGTGCTTGGTGCTCAAAAGTGGGAGTGATGAACTGTGTAGCTAGGGAGAAATGCACTAACACTATGAAATAAAATTCATGAAGATTTAGCTCAACCTCCTTCCAGAAACCCTCTTTTATTGCCTCCAACCAGTCCCTCTTCTAACAGCCCATGGCACACATTATGAGCTAAGTCTGAATGTCATATTTTAACATTTGATACATACTCTTTCATTCAACAGGACAGAACAGAGCTTGCAGGATCATATGGAAGTTAATAACCTGGTTCTTGCCCTCAAGGAGCTTATGATCTTATTCGGGAGACGTCATCATCATCATCAGCATCATCATCAACGCCACCATCACCACCCCCCCCACACACTCAATTATATAGCAAGACAACGATGCAAAAGTTGCTACAGGACAACATACCATAAATGCCAAATGAGTGCTCTCAGATCTAAGTGTGGGATGAGCAGAGTGGAGTGAGAGTCTGCAGGCTGGGTGGTCAGGACACACTTTACAAGAGTGATTGAAGCTTGTCCTAAGAGAAGAGTGAGAATTAGGTAAGATTGAAGTTTGCCACGATGCTACAACATGACATTCTCTACTTATTCAATGTGTGTCAGGGTTATCTGCTCAGCTAGACTTCAACATTTTGAACATGGAAACCCTGTCTCAAGTTCTTTTTGAATCAACGTCTTCTTGGGGTGTATGCCAGAGACATGCACTGGATTGATTCAAACTGAATTAAGTCACACCCTGAGGCATTTGTGCTAGGCTTGTCCACACAGGAGAGAATGTAAGGTCTGAG
Organism: Piliocolobus tephrosceles; assembly: GCF_002776525.5. Taxonomy (NCBI): domain Eukaryota; kingdom Metazoa; phylum Chordata; class Mammalia; order Primates; family Cercopithecidae; genus Piliocolobus; species Piliocolobus tephrosceles. The sequence continues at coordinate 74,188,514 of NC_045439.1, read as the reverse complement.
GTCAGCTCGAGTAAAATGCCATCTTTGGGCAAAGATCTAGCCTTTCACAGGACACCTAGCCTTTCACAGGAAATGCAAACTTTCCTTTCTCTGAGCAACTGCAGCATGGTCAAAAATTGTTCCTTCTAGCCCACACCTATCTAGTAAGACCAAAAGTGTCTGTGCTAATTATTCTTACAATAATTACTGTCTGATTATCACTTTCCCTGAGATAGAATTGCCATGAAGCTTAAGGTGAATGGATTCTCACTTGTCTGGATACCTTCTAAGACCTTGTAACTAATAATTTTAAGTTCCTTTTTTTTAAAAGAGGGCCCTCCTATTTGTACTGGCTTCATTTCCCCCACCCCCAAATTTGGGTCTTTTCCTAAATGCTTTTTTCATGGTAGCTTCATAATAGTATTATGAGGTAAATTCTACATAATTTGGACTTTATCAAGAGTCCCAGAGAGGTTAGCTGACTTGCTCAAGGTCACACAGCAAGTTAATAAAGATACAACTTCTATAAATTAATTTCAAAGCAGAGATGAGATATTCTTATAAATTATCCAAGATTATACTTTGGAGACTTTTCATTTCCTCTCCAGACAGTGAATACGAGAACACAGCATTGAGTAATATCATGTCCTTTCAAAGCTACCTTCTGCCTGTAATGTGAGAAGCCTGGGTTGCTGTCCTAAGTTAGCAGGGCTGGAGGCAGAGCAGACACCAAATGGAATCATGTGGCTATTTTGCTGGTGCTTAAAGTCTACCGCATTCTCCAAATCAAACTGCAGCATCAAAGTGTTGGAGAAATTGACTTAATTCAAAAACACGTCTAGGGCATCTCAACTTATTTTCTCTGAGTTTCAGTTTGTTTTTTGTCTTTTTTGTTCCTGGGAAGTCAATTATGTCTCATGGGTTGGGACTTTGAAAAGGAAAGTGGTGTGTTAGCATGCAGTCATTTGTGAATACTTTTTTTTTTTTTTAAATTTATTTTTTATTATACTTTAAGTTCTAGGGTACATGTGCATAACATGCAGGTTTGTTACATGTGTATACTTGTGCCAGGTTGGTGTGCTACACCCATCAACTCGTCAGCACCCATCAATTCATCATTTATATCAGGTATAACTCCCAATGCAATCCCTCCCCTCACCCCTCTCCCCATGATAGGCCCCAGTGTGTGATGTTCCCCTTCCCGAGTCCAAGTGATCTCATTGTTCAGTTCCCACCTATGAGTGAGAACATGTGGTGTTTGGTTTTCTGTTCTTGTGATAGTTTGCTAAGAATGATGGTTTCCAGCTGCATCCATGTCCCTACAAAGGGCGGAAACTCATCCTTTTTTATGGCTGCATAGTATTCCATGGTGTATTGTGCCACATTTTCTTAAACAACAGGTGTTGGAGAGGATGTGGATAAATAGGAACACTTTTACACTGTTGGTGGGATTGTAAACTAGTTCAACCATTATGGAGAACAGTATGGCAATTCCTCAAGGATCTAGAACTAGATGTACCATATGAACCAGCCATCCCACTACTGAGTATATACCCAAAGGATTATAAATCATGCTGCTATAAAGACACATGCACACGTATGTTTATTGCGGCACTATTCACAATAGCAAAGACTTGGAATCAACCCGAATGTCCATCTGTGACAGACTGGATCATTTGTGAATACTTACCCACTCATCAAACACTTAGTGAGCGTCTCCTTTGGGATATGCCCTGTAGATTCTGCATCCTGTCCCCCGTGGGGCCTATGCTAGGGGCTGCCACACAGAGTCTCTTTAGGCAACTATATCTCTTTCTGCAAACCCTGAGGCCATCAAAGGGCCAGGAACAGGGGTGGAGGGACTCCCCGAGAAGGCCACGTGGCCAAGGCCTTTAAACGTAGATTTTTAACTTTATCTTAAAATAAGATTTTAGAGATAATAATGAGATTGAGGAAAAGCATTTACGATCTATCTTGAAACGTGTGTCCCATTACCAGACCATGCAACCTATAGTGCAGTACGCGTTAATTAACTTTTAAAAATAAATCTTTCTATTATTTTGTAAATAGCATCTTTACATATCATTGTAATCTTAGGGTGACAAAAGAGTTAATTTGTTAAAGGTAAATATTGCAGTTTATCACGACTTATAACCCTATTCTGACATGTCATCATTGTTAAATGTCCAAAGAGCACAGGCCTCTATAGATCTCAAAGAAGTCCTCCCTTGGAGTCTATTCATCAGAAATCCCTGCCTATCCCCCAGTTTCCTTCCATATCACACTGTCTTTTGCTCACCCCATCCTCACTCTGGTCTCTGCAAAGTTCCTCTAATACAACACATTCCTTCTGGTCCCTGAGCTATTGCTGCTACTCCTGCAGCCTGGGAGGCTTCTGTGGGGCTGGCCCTGTCTCAGCATTCACATCGTGACTCACGTGTCACCTCCTTAGGGGCTTTTCCTTCACTTCTTGCCATGTCAGCTCTCTATTTTCCTACTTTGATCACTGTGATATTTAAAGAATTAATTGCATGAAACTCATTTATGGGGTTAGAATCCATCTTGGTTCAGGAAGACCTGGCTAAACTTGGGCTAACCCCTAATTGCATCCTTCCTCTTCTTGTGCCCTCTGCCTGTCTGTTCCTAGGCTGGAGTGTGCGGTCAAGATTCTGCATTGTGTCCCCCAGTATCTCATAACTTAGATGTAAAGATGTAAGCTGCTTCTTCTCTGGTTTCCATCAAAAGAAAATTCGCTTGCCCTCAGATAGTTCCTATGTCTAGAACCTCATTAAAGACCTGAGCATCTCACGGAAGGCAGCAGATGTCTAATGGCTCCCTGGTGCAACCCTATCATCTCTCTTCCTCCCTTCCTGCCACTTGAGTTTACAGTTAATGTCTTCCCTTTTGTGGGGGCAGACGAGATGGCAAATGGTCCTGCCAACATTCAGGTTCATTTAGTTTATACAATATACCTCTGGCAGGCAGGCATGCTATTAACTTCCTCTTGAAAAAACACAGCACTGTCTCTAAAGGGTTTGTGATATGCAATCATCTCCACCTATTTCATGGTTAGCTAATGCCTGTCTCCCCCACTTGCAGGTAAGCTCCTGAAGAGTAGGCAGTGTGACTGTCTTGTTCATTGCTAAACCTCTAGCTCTTGTCAGACATAAAGCATAAGCACTCATTAAAATATTTGTCGAATCAGTGAATGGATAAAGTGTAATCCCTAAGGGGAAAGACATGCAGCATGAATGACCATGTAACCAGCTGTTATGTTAGATGCTTTACGCCTATCACTTTATTTCTTAGCAAATCTATGGCTTGGATGAATAACTCTATTGTTATCTCCATTTTACAGAAGAGAAAATAGAGGCCTAGTGATTTTTTTCTATAAATATTACATTATTTGTCTGTGCTAGAGTCAGCCAGCATTCAAACCCATGACTGTTTGACCTCATAGCTTGAGCCTTAACCACTTTACTCTTTTGCTTCACTGTATTCCGGCATAGAAAACAACAACAGCAGTAGTGATAATAATGACTATTCTTACTGAATACTATGCTCTTTTTACTGTGCTAACCACTTATAAAAATTATCTTGTTTATTTCTACCGAAAACCTGTGAGATAACTACTACTGCTGTCTCTACCTTACATATGGAGAAACTGAGGCTTAGAGGGAATCAACTCATAAGCTGTTCGGATAATGTTAAATGTAAACCAAAAGGCAGTCACACAAAATCCATATAACGTAATTTTCCTTTGCCATATTTAAACTATAATGAACACAGACCTTTCTAATAATATTCAGGAAAGCAATTTCACACCAGAAATTCCCTCAGAGGCTGCTGTCTCACAAATGAGAGCCCTTCTGTTTCGGGAGGCCTTCATGTTGTTTCCAACAATTATTTTTCATTTCCCTCTGCTGAGCAAGCCAATAATTGGTGACTTCTCATCTGGTCACTTCCCTGGATGACAAATCACATCACTCTGAATTCCCCCATTGCTTTCTAACTCTCTCCAAGGCTGGTGGTCGAAAGCAACAAATGAAACTTTGATCACTTGTGTTCACAACAGGGAAACTGGGCTTCCAAAGGCCCCTGGTTGCCTGGTGACAAGGCCCCATGGTCTCTGAAGGCCTGCGCTCCCTGGAGCTGCTGCAGTGACTCAGATCAGGCAGGGACCGACCTTGAAGGTTTGGGGCTGTATTAGTTTTCTGTGGCTATCAAAACAAATTACCACAGACTTAGTAGCTTAAAGCAATAGAAGTTTATTCTTTATACCTGGTGCATGGTCATTCGTGTTGTGTGTTATTCACCTTTGGTGATTAAGTTTCATTAATTCATTCAACAAATATTTGAATGAATGCTTATGTTTTATGTGGGTTCTGGAGGCTAGAAGTCCAAAATCAAGGTGTTAGCAGGGCTGTGCTCCCTCTGGAGGCTCTAGGGGAGAACCTTCCCTGACTCTTTTGACCTCCGGCAGCTCCACGTCTTCCTTGGTTTGTGACTGCGTAACTCCAGTCTCTGCCTCTGTCTTCACATGGCCTTCTCTTCTTCTGCCTTTTACAAGGACATTGGTTATTGGATTTAGAGCCCACCCAGTTAATCCAGGATGATCTCATCTTGAGATTCTTAATTATATTTGCAAAGACTCTTTTTCTTTTGGGTTGTTTGTTTTGTTTTGTTTGGAGTCTTGCTCTGTTGCCCAGTCTGGAGTGCAGTGGCACTATCTCAGCTCACTGCAACCTCCACCTCTCGGGTTCAAGCAATTCTCCTGCCTCAGCCTCCCGAGTAGCTGGGATTACAGGCACCCGACTACACCCAGCTAATTTTTGTATTTTTAGTAGACATGGGGTTTCACCATCTTGGCCAGGCTGATCTTGAACTCCTGACCTTGTGATCCACCTGCCTTAACCTCCCAAAGTGCTGGGATTACAGACGTGAGCCACCGCACCCAGCCTTCTTTTTTCTTTTCTTTTCTTCCCTTCCCTTCCCTTCCCTTTCCTTTCCTTCCTTCCTTCCTTCCTCTCTCTCTGTCTCTCTCTCTTTCTTTCTTTCTTTCTATTTTTTCTTTTTTGATACAGAGTCTCACTCTTGTGGCCCAGGCTGGAGTGCAATGGTGTGATCTCAGCTCACTACAACCTCTGCCCTCCCAGGTTCAAGCGATTCTGCTGCCTCCGCCTCCCGAGTAGCTGGGATTACAGGCACCTGCCACCATGCCCAGCTAATTTTCTGTATTTTTAAGGGAGACGGGGTTTCACCATTTTGGGCAGGCTATTCTCGAACTCCTGACCTCAGGTGATCCGCTGCTTTGGCCTCCCAAAATGCCGGGATTACAGGCATGAGCCACCGCGCCCAGCCAAAAAGTCTTTTTCTAAACAAAAATACGTTCACGGGTACTGGAGTCAGGACTTGGACATACCTTTTTGGGGACTATCATTTGGCCCATCACAGTGTGCACTCAAAGTTCTCTCTGCCAGCTCCATCTTTTGGCATAGGGATGGCAGGAGGTTAAGGGATATTATTAAAAGTGCACAGATGCTGCTACATTCTAAATGCTTGTGTTCCCCCAAAATCTATATGTTAAAACCTCAGGCTGAAGGTGATGGTATTTGGAGGTGGGGAGTTTGGGAGGTGATTAGGCATGAGGGAAGATCATTCATGATTGGGATTAGAACCTTTATAAAAGAGATCCCAGGAAACTACTATAGCTCTCCCTTTCTACCATGTGAAGACACAGTAGAAGGTGCCCTCTATGAAACAGGAAGTGGGACGTCACCAGACATTGAATCTGCAGGTGCCTTGATCTTGGACTTCCAAGTCTCCAGAACTGACAGAAATAAATTTCTGTCACTTTTCAGTTGCCTACTTTATGGCATTTTGTTATAGCAGCCCAAATAGACTAAGACAGATACCCAGCTTATAAATAACTTGACTGATACCCTGGGTTTTATTTTATAAACAATTACTGAGCATATACTGTGCTAGGCAGTGGGATTTCAGAGCTAACCAAAGCTCCAACCCTAATCTCCCCATTCTCAGAATCTGATCACACAGACTGACAAGGGCACAAATACTAATGATCCAGTGTGGCATGTTCTCTAAGAGAAGTATGTACAAAGAGATTGTGTAATGTGTACAGTGAACACGTGAAGACAGCAGGGCAGGCAGTCCATATTCTCTTTCACTAGCAAGAAATCAGAGGCCTAGTGGGGTCGAATGGTCTAAGACCTCACAGCTTGAACTTTACAGAACTAAGACTTACACTCAGAGCTTCTGACAATCATTTAGATGCCATATGCTTCTATCAGATGAAAACAAAGAAAACAAAGAGTTTGTCCTCTCAGAGGGCAGATCCTCACGTTCTTGGTGACTTTCCTGTGAATTCTGGACACTTTTATTACATCTGTAGGGCAACTGGTAGGTAAAATTTACAGACTGTGAGTAATCTACATTTTTGCTTTGTATATCATTGATCTTTTCTTTTCTTCTTTTTTTCTTTACCTCTTCCTTTTCTTTTCTTTTCTTTTCTTTTTTTTTTTTGAGTTAGGAAATGCTAGAGATGAAACCCCAAACCATCTCTTCACAAGATGTTTTCAAACAGCAATGCAATAGGGGAGCAAGATTCTAGGCCAAGAAATATGATAAAATTTAAATTCACTGTAAGCCTGCTGCAAACTAACTTCCTTCTCAGCCCTTCTCACTGAGAAAACCTCCAGGAAGCCTTTGAGGTGAACTTTGCTTCAGGCTGCCCCTGTTCCCACCCTCACCTGTTTAAGTCTGTCTATTGGTTACGGAGGCCCATCTAAGTCTACTATTAGTTTATCATAGTCCTTCTCTTGCTTTGCGGCTGGGGATTTAGGTCACATTTTCCTTCAATGTTGTGTTTTTAATGCTCACTTTGTTTTTTTGCTGGGTTTGACTCTGACACCTCTGTGAAAATCTCTAACAGGTGTCCTCTGATCTGGAAATCAGCTTTGTGGCAAAACTGGGGAATCTTCTCAGTTGGGTTTAGGAAAGTAGTAGGGGTACTTTCCTATTTGCATGAATCAAGGCTTTCCCTTGATACAGTTGTAAAGTATTGGTAAAGTTTTTATTCATTCATATATTTATTCATCTGTTTCTCCTTTAATTCACTCCACAAAACTGTTGCATGTCCCAAGCACAGGATAGGTACTAAAATTGCTCATGTGAATCATATATAGACATTAGCCTCATGGAGAATTTGGTCTAGAATGTTGTTTCTTCAAATATGTTCCTCACAACCTAATTTCATAGGAGTTTCTTTTAAAAAATGCATTGGAAAGTGAAGTACTATGTATTAATTGTCCCTCTTAAAGATTCTCATTGCACATTAGTTGTAAAGGTTCCAAAAAGTCTGATAGAAATATCTCTTTGTGGCCGGGCGCGGTGGCTCAAGCCTGTAATCCCAGCACTTTGGGAGGCCGAGACGGGCGGATCACGAGGTCAGGAGATCGAGACCATCCTGGCTAACACGGTGAAACCCCGTCTCTACTAAAAAATACAAAAAACTAGCCGGGCGAGGTGGTGGGTGCCTGTAGTCCCAGCTACTCGGGAGGCTGAGGCAGGAGAATGGTGTAAACCCGGGAGGCGGAGCTTGCAGTGAGCTGAGATCCGGCCACTGCACTCCAGCCTGGGCCACAGAGCGAGACTCCGTCTCAAAAGAAAAAAAAAAAAAAAAGAAAAAGAAATATCTCTTTGTTTAACCCAGTCTTTGCCAAATGTATTTAGCCAAGAGAGACCCTATCCCACCCCCTTTTGTAGTAATTCATATTAAAATCCTTCAGACTCAGGTTCTGGGGAAAAATTAAGAACACAGATACAGTGAATGATTTTCCTTTGAGACCCTTCCTGGGAGACGGCCCCCAGGGATTCTGCATCTCTGGGCACTTTCTCCCTATTCAATTGTGGATCCCAGCACTGGCCAGATGGAGTTTCATTTACCATCCCTATTCAAATACTATAACTGAATCATTAAAAAATGATGTGGTGACCACAGGATTAGGCCTTTTCTTGTAGTGGGCAGTGTGGCAACTGCCTTACATACAACATCTCCTTTGACCTTCAATGAGTCTTCTGAGATAGATTTTAATATTTCCATTTTACAGATGAGAAACCTAGAGATTACAGTAGTTAAGTAAATTTTCAAGGACACTCAATTAATAAATTGCAAAGACAAATATTAAACTCAGTCCTGTCTCATTCCAAAGCCCAAGCCCATTGTCATTAAGCCACGGTTTCCCAAAGTGAGTTACTTAAGCTGACTTTAATAGAATAATAAACATTTTAAACATACGTTCATTATAGTGAATACTAGAAACAGGTACACTTATATTAAGACATTTTCTTTTGAAATAAAATTTATTTCAGTAATAAAAATATGTAGACTTAAATAATAATAACAATAAAGGTCTGTTGATACATGTATTCATCCATTCTCAGGATGATAGTAAGACATCCCCAAGACTGGATAATTTATAAAAGAATGAGGTTTAATTGACTCACAGTTCAGCATGGCTGGGGAGACCTCGGGAAACTTATAATCATGGCAGAAGGGAAAGCAAACAAGTCTGTCTTCACATGGTGGCAGGAGAGGGAAGAATGAGACCCAAGCAAAGGGAGAAATCCCTTAGAAAACCATCAGATCTCAGGAGAACTTACTCACTGTAATAGTCTGTTCTCATGCTGTTAATAAGACATCCCCAAGACTGAGTAATTTATGAAGGAAAGAAGTTTGATCAACTCACAGTTCCACATGGCTGGGGAGGCCTCACAATCATGGCAGAAGGTGAAGGAAAACCAAAGGCACATCTCACATGGCAGTAGGCAAGAAGAATGATAGCCAGATGAAAGAAAGGGGAAACCCCTTATAAAAAACATCAGATCTCATGAGACTTATTCACTACCATGAGAACGGTATGGGGGAACCACTCCCATGCCCAAGATTCAGTTATCTTCCACTGAGTCCCTCCCACAATAGGGGGAATTATGGGAGCTACAATTCAAGATGAAATTTGGGTGGGGACACAGCCAAACCATATCAATACAACAAAAACTGTGAAGGTGATGCTACAAAACAAAGGGGTAGAAAGAGGTGTTACTTGACTGAACGCATTTCGAAAAGACTGAATTAAACAAAGATAAATATTTTTATAGGCCAGACTTTTAAGTTGGGAGCACTTTTGAAGAAACAGTGTTCTAGATCGTATTCTCCATGAAGTCTATGGTATATATGATTCACTTCAGCAGTTTCAGAACCTAATACAGCAATTGGCAGAAATTTGGGAAGCACTAACCTAAGTCTAATTTCTTCCTAATAGTCTTGTTCTTGCTATTCCTGATATAACCCTAGGAGTCTACAGACCCAGGTCCTCTGCTGACTTCACTTCTCGGTAGTTCTCCTGGAACTGGGGATGAAGCTCCCTTGGAGTCCATATTCACGGTTCCTCTCACACTGGGAGGGCCCAGTGTGAGTTAAGGGCCCTTGGGAGTCCACAGATGAGGTCCCTCAGGGCCAGGCAGTTCTCCTCACACTGTGGGGTGAGGGCCCCCAGGAGTCATAATCACAAGCCCACAGATTCCATAACATTTTCTTACTTTTGTATATTCATTTTCAATACAATACTTAAAAGTATTTTTGTGTATTATAAATTATTTCATTTATATTACAAATAAAAATCTGTCTTTTGCATTGGCAATTAGCATTCACAAGATTTTTTGATTGCTTTCATTTCTTTAGTTTCTCTTTAAGTGGCATTTCCCTTTATTAAACTTTGAAAGTGGAGACAATGTATAATGTACTATGTAGATATATTATTATGAGTTATTATTCATTACATTACAAAGATGGTAAAATATTTTTTTCTCCAAGGATAAAGATAAAGGAAAGAATAACTATAATATAAGTTCCCTTTAGGGGAGAACTTGAAGAGGTACAAAATGGTAAGAAAGTATAGGAGAGAGAGAAAACTCAAATAAGAGCCATTTGAAAAGCTCTGTTGAGTAGACACATTCCAACTTCTCTTTGAGCCCTAAAGTGCAGTGTGAGGGAATTCCCCAGTGTAACCAATTTCAGTAGTGAGTAAAGAGGAACCTTGAGATTGAAGTCAGCTGAGGCTCCCAAGAGGTAAATTAGTTTCGTTGAACCACGGGGAGCTCATTGAGATGGCCCAATCTGAGACATCCTGTGTTGTAGAGAGTCAGAGCCCACGGGGGTTAAGATCGTGGTGGAGGTTTTGAGAGGATACACACCCAGGAGTGAGGGGATAACTCGACACTGAGTTTCAGACTTAACTATCTAACTGTCAAATTGACTCCTCTGTTGGGTATTAATAGACATCCTTGTAGGAATGACAGCGGAGAGGCAGAAACCACCCACATGAGGGAGCACAGTGAGTGCATTTGTCTAATTCTAGCTGCCATATAGGGGAAAGAGTTGATCTTTTGTGTGACAAACTACAGTGGAAGCCAGAAACAGATCTGGATGAAATGAGAGTCAGAGCCTAAATTAAAATGCTTACTGCTGAACTCCATAGCAGGAGGGAAACTCAAAGTCCAGGGTAGGCAGGAAAGCAGTTAAATAGCATAGCCTCTTTTTTATTAGTGCTTTGATTGTTCTAGCCTTTTTGTCTCTGGTCAAGGGGCTATGACACCCTTAGTGCCTGTTGAAGAACAACAGAAACAGATGCACAGCTGAAGCATGGGCCAGCCCCTCTTTTTACATCACTTAGTAGCTAAAGAGCAAAACTATAATTTAATAAAAGGACCCTGGACTCCAGCTTGAGCTCTGACATGGTTTCATACCGGGATTCAGTTAGAGGTGTATTTGTGAGCTTCTGACACCTTCCAGAAGGTCAAATCCAAAATTAAAATATTCTATTGCAAATGGCATGGGTTACAAAACTATTAATATATTTGCAAGAGAAAACAAGGCTGCAAGTAATTGCTTCTGCACTCTTTAATTTGTTGAATCCTATCTCCTCCTAAAAGCATTTACAGAAGCTTCCTTCTCTGAAGCTTGGCCCTCAGTCCTCTTCATCTTCTCCACAGGTGCTGCCTTTACTCATTGCGCTAACTACCACCTATATGCCAATGACACCCCCATTTGTATCTCTAGCCAGACATTTGTACTATGCTCTAGACTTGTATGTTTGACAGCCTAGTTGATTTCTCCACTTGGATAGCCAGCAAACATTTCAACGTTTAAAATATGGTCGAACAGATTTCTTAACTTTCCCTCCCAACCCTGGTTTGTTGTTCTGCCTTGAATCTTCTCATTTTCATAAATGGCACTACCATACACCCACCTCCTCAAGTTGAATACCTAAATTCACCTTTTTCCTTTATTTATACATCCAATGTATCAGCAAATCCTGTCCATCTGCAAAATATTTCTCAAGTCTGTCCAATTTCTTTATTTTCACTGCCACCATGCTTGTCCTAGACTGCACCATTTTGCAACTCTGGGTAACTACAGTGGCCCTCAACAATGACCTGCTTCCTGCTTTTGCTCCCCTTTAGTACTTTCTCCATACAGCAGCCAGAGGGATCTTTTAAAACTGTAAGTCCACATCACGTTTAAAATCTTCCAGTGCCTCCCAATCTCATACAAGCCAGTAAGAAAAGGCTACATTCTATATGATCCCATATGATTCCAACTCTATGACAGGGGTCCTCAAGCCCTGAGCCAGGGACCGGTACCAGTCTGTGACCTGTTAGGAACTGGGCCATACAGCAGGAGGTGAGTGGTGGGTGAGCCAGCATTACCACGTGAGCTCCACCTCCTGTCAGATCAGTGGCAGCATTAGATTCTGTTGGAGTATGAACCCTATTGTGAACAGTGCATTTGAGGGATCTGGGTTGCATGTTCTTTATGAGAATATAATGCTTGATGATCTGAGGTGGAACAGTTTCATCCCCCACCACCCCCATCCACGGAAAAATTGTTTTCCACAAAACTGGCCCCTGGTACCAAAAAGGTAGGCAAACCTGTGGAGACAATAAAGAGATAAGTGGTTTCCAGGCATCAGGGAGAAGGGAAGGATGCATGAATAGGCGGGACACAGAGGACTTTTTTGGCAGTGACTCTGTGTGATACCATAATGGTGGATATATGTCATCATACCACTGTCAACATCCACAGAGTGTACAACACACAGAGTGAACCCTCATGTAAACAAACAACTTTCATTAATAGTAATGTAGGAATATTGGTTCATCAGTTGCAATGAATGTATCACTGTGATGCAAGATGTTCCTCATGGGGAGACTGCGTGTGGGAAGAGAGGGGGTGTATCAGAGCTCTGTACTTTCTGTTCAATTTTTCTGTAAACTTAAAACTGCTCTAAAAATAAAGTGTGTTAAATAGAAATCTGCCTTCCTAACCATGTCCCGAGAAACTCGAAATGCTCTGGCCTTTGGCTTCCTCTTTGACTTCCGCTCTCACCCTGCTCTTGTTTGCTCATACTGACCGTTGGTATCTCACAGGCTCCATGCTCATTTCCAGCTCAGGGCCTCGGCACTTACTGCGCCCTCTGCCTGGAACGTTCTGCCCCTAGATGCTTACCGAGTGCCTCTCTCTTCTTGTTGCTCAGGTCTCTGTTTTGTGTCACCTCTACCCCAATGACCCTTCACACCAGTGTCCCTTGCTGCCTGCCCTGCCACTGATGTTGCTTCATCCTGTCTTGCTGCCTTCTCAGCACTCATTATTGTTCAAAAGTATCCTGTTTATTTATCATTGCTTCATCTCTGGCACAGATTCTGGCATATCATAGCTCCTTCATATTGAGATGTTGAACTCGGGGCATTGGAAATAAAATAAAATTTTAGATATGATTTCTTGTAGGTAATCATGAAAATGGCACAGGTGCATGTACTATTTATGTCTGTATCTCTGTCATATCAAATGACTCTGATCCACATCACTGTGAGGGTAGAGACCAAACTGGTATCATCCATTCAAAATAAACCTGGGGTGTCCATCCGGCATGATGCTTGGTGCATTATAGGCGTTCAGTAATTATCTGATAAAAGAATAAATGAAAAACAAATGAATGAAAGGCGTACAAAACAATACCATCTCTTCTCACCCATGATTTCCCTAAAGTCAGTTTTTAAATGTCAAATTTCAAAAAAGGTGAAGGCAACTTAGTTGTACTTGTTTTTTTTTTTTTTTTTTTTTTTTTTTTTTTTTTT
>NC_045439.1:74095773-74175220 GCF_002776525.5 Piliocolobus tephrosceles | reverse complement strand
TTTTTTTTTTTTTTTTTTTTTTTTTGAGATGGAGTCTTGCGCTGTCTCCCTGGCTGGAGTGCAGTGGTGCGATCTCGGCTCACTACAAGCTCCGCCTCCCGGGTTCCCGCCATTCTCCTGCCTCAGCCTCCCGAGTAGCAGGGACTACAGGCGCCCGCAACCGCGCCCAGCTAATTTTTTTGTATTTTTAGTAGAGACGGGGTTTCACCGTGGTCTCGATCTCCTGACCTTGTGATCCGACCGCCTCGGCCTCCCAAAGTGCTGGGATTACAGGCTTGAGCCACTGCGCCCGGCCCCGGCCTCCCAAAGTGCTGGGATTACAGGCTTGAGCCACTGCGCCCGGCCCAACTTAGTTGTACTTTTAAACATTTATTTGATTCAATAGAAGCACACTCAAGAAATTTTATAATTAATAGTATAGACACATTTTCTCCATTGTACCCCCATCCAATCTGTCACCCAGGCTGGTAGATCTTGCCCCCTTAATGTATCTGTGCACAACTCTCTACTTAATCTCTTCAATCTCTGCTTTAGCTCAAATGCTTAGGACTTCTGTCGGGATGATTGGTAGACACAAAGGTGCACTGGTGTGAAAACGGCAGACTACTCCCTTGTATAACTATGATACACATGTTTCCTTATATAGAGAAGTCTATTTCCAATATCTAGGACTAAGTGTGAGTGGCCTGGCACATATCCAAATGCCTCCTCATCCTGATTAGTCTGACAGCATTCTGGGGATGGCAGCGATAGTGTATCTTATATGTTTTGACTTAAGTAGTTCAATACCTATCTCTGTCCCTACCAGGTGCTTCTGCAGTAGGACAAGGCTTGGACCTGGGCATTTAGCAAAATTTCTTCCACTAACTTGGATTGATATGCTTCCTTGATGTGCTTCATTCCTGTAAGAGAATGAAAGACCATTCTCTCTCTTGACTACCATGCCACCGAAAGAGTATGAAAATGTCCATGAATTTAACTAATTTAGCCCTAGTTAGCCAATCATTGAATGCTTTTGAGTGTGTATTTGCTCTCTTACTTGAATCTCTGTGCTTCAGCCTCTTGTTGTGGCCATAATCCCTCTAGGCCAGTTGGTGATTCAAAGGGCCAATCATCTTCGATGATTCCACAGTAAAGACTTTAAGTTTGTCTACAAGACCGGACTGAAAGAGCTCTTTTCCAGCTGACTTGGTTTTATCAGCCACAATAACAGCCAGTCAATGAGCTCTCTATGAACGCGCATGCATGGTTGATCCAATTCAGTTGTTAAGATGCCTACAATAACATCAATCCCATTGATTGCTTTGCCATTAATGGCAATCAGCCCTTATGATGACAGGCCAGAAAAACCTATTTGATTGGGAAATTATCAATAGAATCATAATCATGCCTTATAGATATGTCCTAGGTGGGTATTAGGGGACCTTTCCTTTCCTTAACTCCAAAAACTGATTCTTCTTGATTCAAATTATATTCAGAAAATGGCACGTGTGTGAAAGGGAAGGGGGCAGAGCACGTTGTGACTTTAGGATCAACAATTATTTTCTTAGTGAGCACACATGAGGCTCCTTCTTTGATCATAGCCAAAAGGGCTATTCCTAGTTTTAATCCTTGTAATTGCTGTGAACTCACTATAGCCACTTCATTCTTCACAGAGACCTGTTCTTCCAAATTCGGAGATGGTGGCAATGGCATTTGGGCTATTCCATAGTTTTAACAACTACATTAAATTGGACACATATAAGCTGATTAATGCAAACTAATTGTCCCCAATTTGTTTATTATTCATTTTGCTTCAAGTAGCAATTTTGTAGTTATCTGTCTAACCATCCATCCGTCCATCCATCCATCCATCCATCTGTTCCTCCATCCACACACACGCACACACACACACACACAGAAACATATACACATAATGTATTCAAAATATGTGTGTGTGTGTTGTATTCTTTGTATTTATCTGGTTGCATTAATTAATTTCTTGTTTGAATAGAAATGAGCAAATATGGTCTACTACCCAGTCAGAGAGGGGGAAAGTATTTGATACCAGAAGTTCCAAAATATACTTCATGTTATTTTTGGAAATAGGTAGGAACTAAATTATACATTTTTAAGAACAAAGGGGTTTCAAAATCTGAAATTACATTGCAACATCAAATTCACAGAAAAATAAAGGAGAAAGCCATACAAAAAAGCCATTTGTATGAAAAAGAAAATTTTTATAGAATGAGAGTTGCAGACTAAGTACAGAAAGCATGAAAATGAAAACATGCAAAGTAAAAACACTTAACAGCATTGAAGTGTGAATAGATAAATGATTTCCTTACTTGCAACACAGAAACTAAATTATTACATCAGGAATATACATATTTTCAGATAATCTGTTTTTCCAATTTGGGTTTCGCGGTTATAGAGAATTTTAATCAGATTATATAGAGTGAAGAAAGCAAAGGAGCCCACGTATATTGTACTTAGTCTTTTTTGTTAGAGGATGTGTCATTGATAAATCTAGGTTCAGAGCATAGCTTTTCCCATCCCTGGTGGGCTCTGTGCATTTTTCTTGACCCTCTGCAAGGAAGATTATTTCTATATGAGGGATTTGATTTCTGCTTAACTAGCAGAGGTGCAGGACTTCATTTCATTGACAGCTGTTCAAGTGTGCTTCGTCTTTGGCCAGGACTGAGAAAGTTGTTTTTTTTTTTTTTTTTTCAATTCTGCCCTGTTGTATTTTCTAAGACTAGATTATGTAGTATCAAGTCAACTCAATAATACTGAAGAGCAACTGTGATGCCATGAACATGATATGATCAAACTTAATGACTGAAATTACATGACAACTTCTTAATGAATCAACTGAGTTAAAGTTGGCCACAGGGATGAAATTCAGATGCTTGATGAAATGCTGAACATCTTATGTCTTTGTGGAGGTGACAAACGCTGGTGCTGTCATCAGATAACATTTATATGGGGAAAAAATAACTCTTTTGTTTGACTAGACCCCTTTTTCTTTTGAAAAGTCAAATTACATTTAAGTGGCAACTGATATTTATAGTCTTCAGAATATAGAATGGTGGTTAAGTAAAAGAGGGGCACCATTTTGCTCTGTAATTGTGAATAGCAACAGGCTCTGAAACACTTAACACTGTTGAAGGAATACTTGGGCTACCAAGTAACTGGTTCTTACGCAGAACAAGCAGTGGATCAAAGAGGCAAAAATTAAGATGGCTATGCCACTGTTGCAATAGCTTTGTTTTGCTCCAGCTAAAACCAACATCCAAACTCCTCTATTCTTTTATCTTCTTTCCATTCAGTCTTAAATTTTTACTTACTAACTCCATGATCCTGGACTTAACAATTTTCTTTCTCTGGAACTCAGTTTTCCTATCTAGATAATGAGAATTTGAGACTTGCTCAGTGAATGATCTCTAATTTAAATAAAATTTTAAAGTAAACATTACCCAACTTTGGTATCAATTTTAATTAACAACTTACTTCGTACATTCCTTATACCTGTTTAGAAGACACTAGTGTTTTGTGTCTATAATAAGAAAATGCAGTGTCTCCGCAATGATAATTAATAAATTGCTGTTACAAGTAATGGATCTCACAACCACAGTACTTCAAAAGAAAAAGAATCAGATACAAAAGAATAAATATGGCGGCCGGGCGCGGTGGCTCAAGCCTGTAATCCCAGCACTTTGGGAGGCCGAGACGGGCGGATCACGAGGTCAGGAGATCGAGACCATCCTGGCTAACACGGTGAAACCCCATCTCTACTAAAGATACAAAAAAAAAAAAAAAACTAGCCAGGCGAGGTGGCGGGCGCCTGTAGTCCCAGCTACTCCGGAGGCTGAGGCAGGAGAATGGCGTAAACCCGGGAGGCAGAGCTTGCAGTGAGCTGAGATCCAGCCACTGCACTCCAGCCTGGGAGACAGAGCCAGACTCCGTCTCAAAAAAAAAAAAAAAAAAAAAAAAGAATAAATATGGCATGATTCCATTCATATAAAGTTGAAAGACAGGCAAAATTGATACACCATGAAAGAAATTTGATTAGTAGCTCCATTTGTTGGGGGCATTATGACTGGGAGGTAGGCAAGAAGAGTTTCTGGTGTTCTGGTACAGTTCTGTTTCTTTATCTGGGTGGAGACCATGTGATTTTATACACTTTGGGAAAATTTATCACACTATACACTTATGGTCTGAATACTTTGCTGTGTGGTTGTGTTTACTTAAAACGGACACATAAATAAAAGATATGCTGGGCTCGATGCCTTCACAGGGAAAGGCAGCACAGAACAACGTTATCTATTGAGTGTTTACCATGTATGAGGCTCTGATAGAAGGTTTGTGGATACATTATCTCATGTAATTCTCACAACACTATTAGAATACTATTATTATCCCCAGTTCACTGATGAAAAAACCACAATGCAGTAGCGAAGTTAACTTGTCCAAGGTCCATGCAGGTAGTAAGTAATAGAGACAGGTCACAAAACACAGACTTTTGAATGCACAGCACATGTTCTGAACCACTGAGCTACAGAAAATGGTGTGTTCTGTCTGGACTAGTGTGTCTGAGGGTGAGCTCTTCATTGTCCTGGAGCCTCAGTTTCCTCTCTGCTTCCTTCAGCTCTCACATTATAGTTCAGTCTGAATTGATTAACAGGTTCATGCATCTCTTTATTTCTCTTTTTCTCCCTGTGGCCTTCCCCTTAAAAAAAAAAACAACTCTTGTTATAGCCAAGTGAGATGTTAGCATACAAAGAGAACTTTAGTCTGAAGTCCAATTGCAGAATCATTTTCTGTTTTTCCTTTGCAGGTAGGTGGAATGCTACCTGTGCAAGGGCTGTATGAATCTGTTCTAGGGTTATGTTGCAGTTGCTATTGTTTAATACAATCCCATCAACTTTGAAGTCATCACTGGTGCAGGCCCGCCCCATACAGAGGCTAGTTTCTCTAAACGAGACACTCCTGTGCTGTGGCCCTGCTCATTTGAATAAGATTTTACCTGGATAATGCAAAAGGCATTTTGAGGAATGCATCCCAGCATTTGAGGCAACTCCCAGCAGAACAACCTGCCATTTGTGATGCCTTCTTCAGGTTAAACATTTTAGATTAATCAATAAGTAAATGGCAAATAAATGGCATGAGCCCCATGTTCAATATAAATGAGATCAACTGAAGAGGCAGAAAAGGGCACTTTTGGCACCATCCAACACGCCTTAGGAAGTGCTGTGTTCTCTGCCTACTTTGGGTGAATATCTAGAGATGCTTTAGAACATCAGAGTGTCTGGCGCCTTTTGTTTTAACACATGGACTTCATTTTGGGGTGCAAAGGTTTTATTGTCCTGAATCTCTGTCACCGAGAAGAAAAGTCATGACTCTGGCAAAACGTTCTCCTTCCTCCAATATAAATCTAAGCAACCAGCCCCAGAATAATACAGTGGCACGAAAATGCCGAGACCAGAGCAGGAGCATCGCTGCCTTGGAGAATTTGCCAAACACTACTCCAAATATGCTTTTCATAAGCAATCCCATTTATTTCTCCCAATACTTTCTGCTAATTTACTTCAGTTACACTTTTCAGATGTGTAATATCTCATTTTTGAGAAAAATATGTTGCAGCCAAAAGAGCTGACCTTGGTGCGTTTTCAGACTCTCTGCTGTGTACCTGACAAATGAGGCACCAAGGCCCTTCCATATTCTGTTTGGGGGGCTATTGGCTAAGGAATCCTTGGTCATCCCACCTGCCTGGCGTCTAGGATCATGATGAATTGTCTCCAACTCTAGCCTCAGATTGTTTTTTAACATTTAATTTAGTTTCTTCCTGTGCTTGGATGAACATGGCCATGTTATGGATTTCTGCTCTAATGTACACCAGCAGGCTGGAAGAACAAGCCTCAGCAAGCTGTGGAAATTAGAGAGACTGGATCAATAGGCAAGGTCACGACCCCCCGGCTCCGATTCTGTACACTGTCCTGAAATTCTCTCCCCTGGAAATCCTCCTGCTGCTTCGAATGTGAATCCATGTGCATTCCCAGAGAGGAATTCATGTAAACAAGCCTGCCTCAGCCCCTCACATCTCAGAGAGCGACACCCATAATCACAAACACTAAAAAAATTTGTATAAACAACAACCTAGGAATATAAGCATCTAGGCATTTGCTTTAGGTGCAGTTTGTGAACTCCATTGTTTAAAAGGCCCTTTCAGAGGAAGGAAAAATAGATGGGGACAAAGAGACAGACGACCTGCCAATTCCAAAGCACACCTCTAAGAGATAATCCTGTGTCATGCACACACCTCTAACAAAAGGATAGACTCTTCTGTCCCTATGTCTTGAAATTTTTATGAGACACAAAATTGGTATAATCAACCTGATTTAAACTCTAAGAAATACCTCTGGGCTCAATAAGACAGATTAAGGAGAACACGTTTGGAAATATTTTAAAAGATAGCAGGTGACTTTTAGATCTTGTCAATATGAAGAACCTCCTTTTCCAAACACAGAACAATATCCTTAACAAACCAGTTTTCTATCTGGAGATGTACAAGTTGCTGTTGTTCAGAGTTGTAATTTTCCTGGGTGGAAATAACTAATGCATCAAAACTTCAAACCCACTAAAGCAAACCTGCTACTGGTAATTTATCATATTCACTAATCACTGGTTCCAAAATGACCTGACATCAAAATGATCAATTTAAGGGGGAAAAAAAGCATCTTAAAGATCTGTCTTTGGGAAGAAGGTTAAGGGTGTGCAAAAAGTGGGAGAAAATGAAAGGAGATTTGGGTCGAGGGGAGGAGGAGGAGGCCCCAAGAGCCCCTTTTCATCTGGAATCTGGGTGCCACCTTCATGTGCAAATCTGAAGCCACATGGCCTAGGAAAGTAGGATTTCTTTTATTGGAAAAGTAAGTTCAGTATATCATAATCCACATCTTTATCTAAACCCCTTATTCAGGAACAACAGCAAAAGAACTTTCTAGAGTCCAGTATTTCTATGATGTTTGGTAGTTTTGCTTCATAGTTTAGATCATTGGGCTATATTTGAGGTTGTAGGAGGTGATTCTCTGTTGTATTTTTGACAAACCACTTAGCCAATCCCTTGTCTTCGTATTACTGCATAACAGAGATTTTAAGTGAAACAACATCACACTTTAAATCTCCAGATGGAAAATTAGTTTGTTGAGAATATTGCTGTGTGCTTGGAAGAAGGTTGCTGCTGGCAAAGGATATTATTTGCAAGAATTCTGGGCCAGGCGTGATGCCTGTAATCCCAGCACTTTGGGAGGTTGAGGCAGGTGGATCACGAGGTCCGGAGCTCAAGACCAGCCCGGCCAACATGATAAAATCCCATTTCTGTAAAGATACCAAAAAAAAAAAGGAAAAAAAAAAGCCGGGTGTGGTGGCATGCACCTGTAATCCCAGCTACTCAGGAGGCTGAGGCAGGAGAATCACTTGAGCCCGTGAGGTGGAGGTTGTAGTGAGCCAAGATTGTGCCATTGCACTCCAGCCTGGGTGACTGGGCAAGACTCTGTCTCAAAAAAAAAAAACAAAAACCAAAAACCAAAAAACAACAACAACAAAAAAACCACACACACACACACACACACACACACACAAAGGAATTCTGGAAAGTTAGGGTGCTTTTGGCAACCCAGAAACTAATTTTGAAGAAGAAGTATAAATCTTGCTCTTTGACAGTACTTTATTTTGACAGGAAAATACACACACAACCCCCTATTTTGTTTGTAGGTACTGCAAGAATCACATTTGCTCTGATCCTACAGAAATAGCCTCAGTGAAAGATTTAGATATGAATAGGAATTGGTGAGGATTGGTAAGGGAGTGATTTAGAAGATACAAAAATGTAAGTGATAAGGACTTTTCTCCTGCTGAGTGAAGGTTTTCAGTTTGGAAATATGCCCCACTTTTGATCATAATGGCAAGTCACAATGAGTATCTGGATGCATAAATGGCTGTTCAGAATCATAAAGTCTAGAGCAGGAGCTAACCTATTATCCAGTGTTTTCCTCTAGATGAATAAGGTTATGATCTCAGTTTTTCAGCATCTAAGATCCTAAGACATTTGCACATCCTATCCAAGGCCTACCTACCAGGAATACACAAATGACTGCAGCTCTACATTGCTGTCTCTTGATATAGGGTTTTACCTTCATATAAGGCTACGTCCTCATTACAGGGGTCTTCTGTAATACTGACCTCCAACCCCTGATGCAGGACTCTATCCCTCATACAGAGTTTTAGCACAATGAAGGGTTCTGCTCCGATACAGGGCTTTACTCTAATACAATAGGTTCTGTTCCTACTGTGGGGCTCTGATCTCCCATGCAGGAATTTTTTTCTGTTCTTGTGATTTAATGTCGCAAAACAAGTTGCCCTGAAATTTAGTGACTCAAAACACTAACAGCATGTATTTGCTCATAAATTACAGTTTGGACTAAGCTTGAGGTAGATAGCTTATCTCTGCACCATGTGGCATCAGCAGGGGCATCTTGAATCATCTGGAGGCTCCTTTATTCACAGGTCTGGTGGCTGATGCAAGACAATGGCTGAGGCCTCGGTTCTTCTCCATGGGGGCCTCTCCATGTGTTCTCTCCACCTGGTGATTCAACTTCCTCACAACATGATGGCAGGCTTTCTTGGAGTAGAGCAAGCATCCCAAAACCGTCTAGCCTTGGAAGCCACATAGCATCTCTTTTGCCTTAATCTATCAGTTGATTCACAAGCCGCTGCCCAGATTCAAGGGGAGAGAACATAGACCTCACCTCTCAGTAGGAGGAGCCTCTATTTCACATTGTAGGATGAGCAAACGGAAAGGACATATGGTTGCATTCAAGAAAATACAATCTGCTATAATTTGCCTTCTGGCTACAGCAATTCAAATCCCTCTCATGTGCTAAATATATACATGCCTTCGCTTCAAGGCCCCAAGTCTCATCCCAATTAGCCATCAGCTTAAAGTCCAGGATCTCATCATCTAAATCAGGTCCTGATGACATGGAGGACCCTTGGCTTCAGATCCTGGAACACTGGTCTTTTTGATATGAAGCCCTGTGAACTACAGAGACGAGGATCCACATGGATAGCTCATGTCTGCTCCACTTGTTGTCAGATAGGGCAGCTCCCAGGCTGGGGGCTGGAAGCATCTGAAGTATCCCTTACTTGCATGTCTATAACTGGTGCTGGATCTTGGCTAGGAGTCCCAGGTTTTCTCTAGGTGAACCCTTCCATATGTTCTCTTTGTGTAGTTTATTTGGGCTTCCTTACAGCACAATGGCGGCTTCCCTAGAACAAACATTCTAAAGAGTGAGCCAGCTGGAAGCTGTGGTCTTTTTATGAGCTGGCTTCAGAAGAGACGCAGCATCACTCTGCTGCACTCCATTGGTTGAAGCCTTCCTAAGCTCTGTCAAGATACAAGTGGAGAAGCCCTAAGCTCTACTCTCAATGAGAAAGCCTCAAAGTCACATTGTAAGAAGAGCAAGTGGGATGGAAAATATTGTAGTCATTTAGGAAAATGCAATCTGCTAGAATGGACTGCCCTGCAAAACAGTGAACTCCTTTCTACTGGGGTCATTCACAGTGAGGCTGAATGACTAGCAGTCAGGAGGGTTGCAGAGGGGATTCCTAATATGAACAGAAATTTCGACTAAATGACCTTCAAGGTCTCTTGCATCTCTCAGATTCTATGAGGCTATAGAAACAACAGTGGAACCCAGGTACTCTGAAGATTTTAGGGAGCTGAATTATATAGGCCTGTGGCATATAAGAAAATGTCCAGGCTGAAAAAGGACATATGGATAAATTGAAGGTGCTAAGGATGCAGCCCTAGGACAGCCTGTGTCTGAATACTATGACCTTGTCTGCTAACAAGAGCAGACAGCCATGACTCTGGACATTTCAGGCTGGCAAGAAAGGTGGCAGCTCATATAGAAGTTTATATTGACTTTAAACCAGGGTGAACCTGCAGCCTAAGAAGAAAAGAGGCTATTGCCTCTGCTGACCCAGAATGTAGACAGATACAAAATCCTTGAACCTTTGGACCAATAAGAGGGAGATGGGACTGTGTGCATGTGTGAGGGCTTTATAAGCCACAAAGTGATGTGTCAATGTTGTTTATTGTGTCAGGACTCACATTCATGTAGCAGAGACTTTTGTAAACAAAGCTGAACCCTCTCTTGTGCTCTGTCCCATACATGGATTGCTTACATTTGGTCAAACCATCTCTCCATAAAGGGGCTTGTCTGTGTCCATTTCCTGTGAGACTCTTGCTTAACATTCTGAGTCAATCAATCAATTTGGTTACAATATTGGCCTTGGACCAGTGACAGGGGCTGTGTTAGTGGACACAACCTCACAGTGTACCTCTCTAAACCTGCTGGCCATCTCTTATCATGTCTTCTTGTCATCAGTTTTTCAAAACCACGCATTTTTTCTGCTGCCCTCCACTGGGCTGGCTTCCAACAGTACCTGCTCTGGGGCAGAAATGTACTGGCAAATGCATAATTCAGTGGTTTGTACTTTGCATCTATTAACCATGGCACCAAATGCAGGAATGACACAATAGTGAGGCTTTTGCTTAGACAGTGTTTTTCCTGAGTGAAGTTTAACATTCAAACCAATTTATAATTCCTTTGCATAGTAGATAAGTATCATAATAGTCTTTTAATAGATGACTCGACGGAAACACATACATTATAAGGTCAATGTCACTGCAAATTATTACAAGAGGTACAATTCAAGGGTCCTAACTCTTCGTATCTAACATTTACTTCTAGATTATGCATAGTACATAGTAGGTTTTTAAAAATATCCATTGAGCTTTATTATATTATCAATAGTCAATTAAATAAAATGCAGCTTCAAGACTTTTTTAAAACCAAAGACTGACTTAAGATAGACACATTCAACTGGTTTGAAAATCTCTAGCTGAAAAATAACCATTATATTTCTGCTAGATAAATGATAGCAGCCAGATTAAGTCTCAACTAACTAAATATCATCTTTACTTGCCTTTATGCAAGTTGTGAAAGCAGCAATAGAACTGTAGTGGTACATTTTTATTTATTTTCCCTATCTTATACTTACATATCTTTTACAAAGTGCAAATATTCATAATTCTATTCATTCACAGAATAAGTCTAGGAGAATACATTAGTATAGATACTGTTATTCCTGTGTCAAAGACAGAGGTCAAAAGGTTAGAAGTGATTTATTTATTTTTGCTATTTTTTTTTTTTTTAAATTTTAAGTTCCAGAATACATGTGCAGAACCTATAGGTTTGTTACATAGGTATATATGAACCACGGTGGTTTGCTGCACCTATCTACCCATAAGCTAGGGTTTCAGCCCCACATGCATTAGGTATTTGTCCTGATGCTCTCTCTTCCCTTGCCCCCCACCCCACAACAGGTCCCCATATGTGTTGTTGCCCTCCCTGTGTCCATGGGTTCTCATTGCTCAATTCCTGCTTGTGAGTGAGAACATGCAGTGTTTGGTTTTCTGTTCCTGTGTTAGTTTGCCGAGGATGATGGTTTCCAGACTCATCTGTGTCCCTGCAAAGGACATGATCTCATCCCTTTTTGCAGCTGCATAATATTCCATGGTGTATATGTACTACATTTTCTTTATCCAGTCTATCATTGATGGGCATTTGGGTTGGTTCCATGTCTTTGCTATTGTGAATAGTGCTGCAATGAACATACTTGTGCATGTATCTTTATAGTAGAATGACTTATATTTTGTTATATACCCAGTAATGTGATTGCTGGATCAAATGGTATTTCTGGTTCTAGATCCTTGAGGAATAGCCACACTGTCTTCCACAATGGTTGAACTAATTTATAGTCCCACCAACAGGGTAAAAGCATTCCTGTTTCTCCACAGCCTCACCAGCATCTGTTGCTTCTTGACATTTTAATAATCGCCATTCTGACTGGCATGAGATGGTATCTCACTGTGGTTTTGATTTGCATTTCTCTAATGATCAGTGATGTTGAGCTATTTTTCATATATTTTTTGGCCACATAAATGTCTTCTTTTGAAAGGTGTCTGTTCATATCTTTACCCACTTTTTGATGGGATTGTTTTTTTCTCATAAATTTGTTTAAGTTCCTTGTAAATTCTGGATATTAGACCTTTGTCAGATGGGTAGACTGCAAAATTTTCTCCCATTCTGTAGGTTGCCTGTTAGCTCTGATGATAGTTTCTTTTGCTGTGCAGAAGCTCTTTAGTTTAATTAGATCCCATTTGTCAATTTTAGCTTTTGTTGCAGTTGCTTTTGGCGATTTCATCAAAAAATCTTTGCCTATGTCTATGTCCTGAATGGTATTGCCTAGGTTTTCCTCTAGGGTTTTTATGATTTGGGGAGTGATTTATTTTAAATTAGAGCATACGTTCACCCATTTTCTGGTTCAATTTTCTTTCTATTGCATTGTGATATTAGCTAATAAATGATTCTTATTATAATAAATAATTAGCCAGTAAAATTATTATTATTATTTATTGAACAACAATTGTATTCTATGCCCTGTGCTAAGTACTTTACCTACATTATTTCATTTAATCCTCACAACCACTTCTGAAGGAGACAGTACTATTAGTGTCATTTGATAGATGAATAACCTTAGGCTTAGAGAGCTTGGGTAACTTGTGTCAATGTGACAAAACTAAATAGTTAAGAAAAAAAAGATGGATTCTGAAACCATGCAAAAGTGCTTAACCACAATGCAGTACTGCTTCTTATGACAGATACCATGAAGAAACCTGGAGATGATGGGAAAGAGAATGGGTGAAAGAAATAGGTATGTATGGACATTATTTTTTTTTCCAAAGTAACAATTTACATTTCTAAAATTATGATTTCACCATTGTATGAATGCAACTCTTGCTCCTATAAAATCAAAGCTTTCCCCTCCTCCCCATTGCACTGTTACAGACCGACTGGTGTTCAATTAGGAAGTAATGTGTTCTGGAGTGGATTTATATTTTATAAGATGGAATAGGCCTTTTTCATGCCCCATTCACTCAGTACTGTTCTCTGTCTGTATCCTGGTAACACCTAAGTGTTTGTCCATTCAAGGATATCATCCAACTTGGACAGGCCAGCCTGTGTAAACCACACTTTCCAGTTGCCTGGTTATCATTACTAATGTATCAAAATCTTTTCTGGGAATTTCTGTGCATCTTTCCATCCAGTGAGCCATGATTTTCTTATTCAAGGTCTCGTCTGCCTGGAAATCAGGCTTCTCAGTTAATATGACTGTTCTCCTCTGCCTTGTACTAGCCCTACAGGCTTCATATCCGCCCTGCTCACTGATGCCAAAGACAGTGACAGGACTTTTGATTCAGAAAGTGTCCTTAATATCTCCTTCATGCTCATCTTCTTTAACGAGCAAAAATTGGGGGAAACATCAAATGAGATCAGGAACTTAACGCATTCTCACCTGGAGATGTCAGATTATAGGTAAAATTTCTTGATCCAAGCATCAAATTGAGCAGAGCAAAACCAGGTTTCTGAGTCTCACCATTATGACACTCATCCTCCTGAACCTCTTAGCACAGCACTAAGGATGCTATGATAAGTTATTTCCTGAGATGCTAAATATTATACTGGAATCAGCATTGCTGCTCATTTGCACAACAAACCGAAGGCCAAAATATCCTTCTACATTTCCTTTCTCAACTTAAAACCAAAACCTAGGTCTAGATGCTTCCATTTGTTTTCTTCTGTCTTATATTTAAAATTTCTCTCCTCTGCAAGCCATTAGGCTTTTTGACTAATGGGAAGACAGGTGGAAAATTCTCCTTGTAGCTCACCTAGACTGGAAGGTCCATGGCTTCCAACAACTTGCCATATCATACGAACAGCTTTAAGAGTGTGGACTTTGGGAAACTAATACCACCATCTTCAAGAAAACTAAAGTTTTGTATTGCCTATGATGCTTACTTATATGCCATAGCAATTTTCTTCAAGGTTTCTAATGACCTCCTTCTGGCTAAATCCAGTCATTTAGCCTTTAGTCCCTGTCTCCTCTCTTTGTAGCTCTTAACCCTGAAGATCATTCATTTGAATCTTTTGATGAAACTTTCCCCAATAAATAATTGATTCCCCCATGCTTCTCTCTCCTGGTTCTCCCCGATTTCTTCGATTCTTTTTCTTCATCTACGTCCTCAGTCCTTGATTATCAGCTCTTATTTCTCCAAAATCTCACTATACAGGTATTTAGCCTGTCACGGGTTTCAATACTATCATTATAAGGATGACTTTCGAATCTACCTCACCAGCTCAGTCCTGTATCCCTTATTCTGCCTTTTTTAAACGTCAGCATATACTAAATCTAATCCATCATTTTCTCCCAAAATACATTTTTCTGTTTTTTTTTTTTTTTTTTAACGTGTAAAGTATAGATGGATGTGGACTAATTTGGTAGCAGGCAAAACAAGGAGAAAGTAATGTGCTTGCAAGAACTTCTCAAGGAATAAATATGGGATTTAATGGCTGGCAAGATGTAAGGGATGATTCAAAGATACACTGCCATTAGCCTAAGCAGGCTCCAGATCACTTCTGACGCCATTCTTTGTTCCTGCCTTATCCTTTCCCCAATTAGCCAAAGTGTTTTAACTGCTCTTATTTTTGTCCTCAAGGCCACCGTAGCTATAAACTAAATAAAGATTTGTTAAAAGAATGAATAAATGAGACGAATGAATCCCATTTTTACTCTTTTCTAAGGAGACTGATGTGCCCTCCAAGTGGCTACTAGCAGCTTGAATCTTCATTGTCTCAGTTCCCTCCTGATAACTTCTGAAGGCCATTGTCGTTAACTGATTGGTAGTGAGAATCTAAAATCTACATGACGCTTTCATCCAATCTGCATCAGAACTCTGCTGGAAGCACAATTATTCCAGGATGTGGTCAATTCTGCTGCCACTTCCAGCTCTACTCTCTCCTCTACTAGGACATTTTGTGGCCCCTGTGGTAGGCAGACTAATGACCCCCAAAAGATATTCATATCCTCATCCCGTAGCCTGTGAATGTGCTAGGTTACATGGCAAAAGAACTTCATGGATGTAAGTTAAAGGTGTTGAGATGGGAGAATGTCCCAGATTAACCAGGTGGGGCCAATGTAGTAAGCACAGGTGTCTTTATAAAGGAAAGTGGGAGGCAAGAAGGTCAGAGAAGGAGATGTGATGATGGAAGCGGAATTTGGAGTGATCCATTGCCAGAAGGGGGCTACAAATCCCAAAATGAGGGCAGCCTCTAGAATCTGGAAAAGGCATGAAGCTGACTGTCCCCTAGAGCTTCCAGGAAAAAGATGTAGTCCTCTCGGCACATTGATGTTAGCCTCCTAAGTCCTGGTTTTGGACTTCTAAACTCTAGAACTGTAAGATAATAAATTTGCATTGTTTTAAGCCTGTAAGTTTGTGGTGATTTGTTACAGCAGCTATATGAATCTGAATATCCTCTAAATCAACCATTTCTCACCCCTTATTGCCTAAAATTCACTTTCTGTTCATCAGTCTCCCCCTAGACTCTTACCGCTGGGCTGCTCTGTGCTCCCTCTGTTGCGCTAAACTCCCCCTGATCCTCTTCTCTCCAAAACTTCCCACTGAGTGTTCTAGGCTTTCTCTTAAGTTGCACACAAACTCCCCTGTGTTCTCAAACTCTCCACCAAATGCTTCTCCTAAGTGCTGGCTTTAGCTGTAATATGCTCTTTCCTGAGAACACCTTGAATATCCTTGAAAGTCCCTCAAGAAGATGCCTTTATTTTTCTTACATCCCAAGTATCTGACTCACAAAAATGTACTGCTTCCAAAACATCACACTTCTCCCCTTGTGGCTCCTTATTAGACCACTCATGATATTTGGCCATATCACTCCTGATTTCTTGTCACTGTCATAGCCTCATGGTAACTCCCCTCTTATTTATTGAGGATTTTAAACCTGGATCACTTAATTGGATCATTGTGCCAAGCCCTGCTGTCATTTTGGGAGATTTGAGAATTCTTAAGAATGCTTTGTCCTAGTCATTGCATTTCTTGATCTCTTACACTGCAGTAGCCTTTGCCTCCTCTCCACTCCAGCCATTAATTCCCAAGGGCACACTCAGGGCTATTTTATCACTTAGAATTTCTCTACCTCTGAAAAATCCTACATTCAAATATTCTAGAAATAATTGGGTTAAAACATTAAAGACAAAAAAGTTAAAGACAAAAATAACCAGATTGCATTATCTAACTTCACCACATCCCATCCCAAAGGAAGCACCTGTTCTTCCTCTCCTGATGCCTAGCTCAGTAAATGACAGTACCATCCAAAAATGTGCCCAAAGCAGAGACCTGGACACTGTCTTTAACCCTTACCTCTGCCTCTCAATTTATCATCCAAACAATTGCTATGTGTTCTTGAGTTTACCTTCTAACTATCTGTAAAACCTGTCCATTTCTCTCCAGTCCCACCATTCCCAGATTAAATGATCTTTCCTCTGGATTACTGATGATCTCTAATTGTTCTTTCTCCAGTGAGTCCTCTCATACCCACCAAACCCAATTCTTATCAGGTTTAGGTTGATCATTGGAAAGACATGGTGATTGTGTTGCTTCTCTGCTTAAAATCCTTCAAGAGTTTGTAACAAAGTTCATATCGACATATCCTTAATGACTGGCTGCTGCTTCCCCAGTAAGCTTCACCTGGCATATCTTCCATATGCTATCCCTTTTCCTTCACCACTCAAAACACAGAGTAGCCAAGGGAGTAGGAGTTTCAAGAGCACCACCTTCTACTGGTTATTTAAGGCATTATATATTCATCCTCAAGTGGAAGCTGAAGCTGAATAGATGTGCATGATACTCTAAATGATTTTGAGATATGGTCGCCCATGCAAATCACATACTCACTGAACCAAATTCAGGACATTGCAGCAGACCTGAAAAATCCATTTGACCCCCCCAAATTACAGTTTAGTTGCAAATCTTTCTGTCCTGAAGACATAGCCATGCTCTGCAATTTCTCAGATGCTGACCCTTAAGAAGTGCAATTCACACAAGGAGGCTGATTCTATAACAGCAAAGAGCAGCACTGCTACTCTAAGGATGGGTGTTTTCAGTGTGGTGTGGGGAATTTCCTGAACAAACACCCACATCTTCCTTGATATTCCAACATACACTAATCTACTGTGTTTGCCAGAATAATTGCAAAGGGATTCAGTCACGTTCCAGGTTCAGCCTAGGCACACTCAGTATCCAACATAGGCTGGAGATGAAATAAGGAAACTCTTTTGGGCGTAGCTGTAAGGTCAACAAATTGGAAAAAGCCACAATTCACCCTTGGGAAGGATTAAATACGCTGACATCCTCCAAATTGATTTACCTAGATCAGACCACATGTTAATGAGGCAGGCAAGTTACTCTAATTCATCGTTACTATTCTAAATGCAGGGACCTTTTCACATTGAAAAGGCGGGGCAATGGATTCAAATGAGCATCAGTCACTTACGGCTTGTCACTCACCCTTGCTAGGCCAAAGCCATTTATAATTGCTGTCATCTAAACTGCACTGAAAAGAACTGGACATTCAAAGAGCACAGCTCCCAAGAAACAAAGTGAGTTTTCTTCCCCTATTACCTGCACTGCATCATAAATGCTCTGAACTGGCAAAATGTAAGCACTTAGATTTCTTCTGGGCACAGACATTTTTCTAAGTGCTTTAAAAATTTCTATTATTTGAAGGGTCTCCTTGAAAATGCCTCACTTTTCAAGACTGACTCTTCAGTGACACTGAAACATTATTTGTACCACAGGTATAAAAGCTACATTTCAATTTCATCCAAATTGTGAGTCGGAAAGGCAAGATATTTTTTGATGACGTTACACCTACCAATAAACTTTATTCATGTCAGAAGGTAAAGTTCATGCCTATATAGAAAGTGAAATGTATTGGTGTGTTTATGTGATGACTCATCCACACAAAGTGATGTGGCATAATCATCTAATAAGCTATTTCTGTAGGTAAAGGAGAAGGTAAGTTAATGACCAGATAGTAAATACTTTAGGCTTTGTGGGTCATATGGTCTGTTGCAGCTACTCAAATCTGCCATTATTGTATTAAAGCAGCCATAGGCAATATGTAAATGAATGTGTGCAACTGTATTCCAATCAATTTTTGCTATGGACTGCACTGCAATTTGATTTTCATATAATTTTTACATGTCACAAAACAGAATTATTCTTTTGATTTTTTTTCTGTGATTTAAAAATGTAAAAAACATTTTTCACTGGCAGGGTCATACTGAAACAGGTGGCAGCTGGATTTGGCCCATTGCCCACAGTTTACTGACTCCTGTTTTAACCTGTACTTTTGAAAATAAGACGTATAACCTCTTTGCTTACATTTCATTTCCGAGTACTTTATCAACAAGAACTCATGAAGATCAGTGGAAGCATGAAAATACAAAAAACAACTGCTGCAGTGTGTAAATACTAGTAATTTCAGATTTTACTTTGGTAGAGTTAGAAGGAGAATATTCAAGAAGAAAAAAGAGCAAGAAGCATCCAGACTATTTTTCTTAGATTGCTGTGTTTTTTCTTGTAATTTCAGTACTCTTGGAGTTAAATTTTTCCCAGGAGAATGTACTTCCAAATTCCTAATGGATTGTAACTTTTCCTTTCTAACAAACGGATATTCATTATTCATATTCATAAATAATCCTAATAAAATTACTTTTTCTGATTACAAAAGTTGCATTTGTTTATTTTAGACTACATGAAAAATGTATAAGATCGCAGATTACTTTTAGCTCAGGGAAAATTACTATTTAAAAGCAAGAAATCGTTTTATCTTCTCTCATGCATCTGTAACTGCAACTGTAGTCATGATATAAAAATATTTCCACTGGTGAATCAAATGTTGAATAAAACACTCGGCTATTTGGCTAGAAAACTGGGTTTAACCTTGCGTGTGGATTCAGGGTGAAGCAAAGGTCTCTAATTCTAAATATTTGTTGGTAAACGTTGCTCCATCAGCTACTTGGAAATCAGTTTCCATCAGATTGGGTAAAGCCTGCTAACCAAACAAAGCAGCAATTAGGCCTCAGAAAACAGCCTCTGTTTTTATTCTTCTTGTACTTATACAAAGTCTGTTTGTCCCTGGCCTCAATCCTCCTACCTCCTTCTTTGGTATGAAATGTCTTTGGCTTGCAAAGCAACATCTGTGAGGTTATGAATGCATTCTGTGGCAGGCTCACTATGAACTGAAGGCCTGCACAGGTGTTCATTCTTTGAGAAGGCTCAATCCATGTGACTGTGGCTTTTTTTAGTGCTCTTGCTTGTTGGCAGGTAAGCCAAAGCAGCAGCCTATAGCTTCCCTTTAATGGGAATATGAACACTTAGAGTGAAGCTGTGGACTTACAGAGCTTTTTTAAAGCAAATTCAACTCTTTAAAGAAAAATAACAACAATTCTTTGCCTTCAAACCTCTCTCCTCTGCCCCCAACCCACACCCCCAAATCAGACAGGCCAGATGTTTGTGAAAACTGCCGTTTCCACAATTCAAAAGTACAGCATTTACCATAGCTTTTATCAAAGATTTCAATTCCCCTCATCTTAAGGAAAATGACCCTTTTATTTTGTTGTGGACATAAAATTATGGCCCTGGGAAAATTGGAAGCATTTCTGTTGCGGGAAATCAATTTTCTCACTGCCATATATGATCAACATGTCACAGCCATCACCCAGATAATAATAGTAAAGTACAAGTAAAATGGCTGGTAATACTGGCTTTAAAGGTAGAAAAAGATAGAAGCAAGATAACACCCCCCCATCCCCACCCCCCTTTAAAGCATGTTTGCCAAAAGAAAAGAAAAGAAAAATCTCTAAGGGTTATTTTCGCTCTTTAATTTTCCTCCTTCCACCTCACTTTCTTCCCTTTGCTAGTGCTTTCTAGAGTGTAAGTATTTTATTTTCTTGTGGGGACTAATCGGCCAAAGCATTAATGAAACTGTAGAGATATGCGTTCTTCCTGGAAAAGAGTAAGCACTTTATGTGTAAACCACTCTGGCTCCTTTTCAATCACCCTGTTAATGGGTGGCTAATTGTCAAAAGATGTGACCAGACTGAGATGACCCTAGAGTGTGTTTAGGTGGGAGGCAACAGGGAAAGTACAGAAGCAGCTTCTTAATTTGGATCCTGCAAACAAAAGGAAACATCAGATCTGACCTCGCTGCTGGAGTGTTAATGGCTTTCTCCCCGTCTCCCCCCTGCCACTTAGCATCTTTTGTGCCCCACCCTGGGACGCTTCCCGGCAGAAGTGTGCATTAGCAGAACTCTACAGTTACAAAATGCTGCTTACTAGAGACAAGGGAAAAAAACCTTCACAGTGATTAAATGTTTTTTGGACAAACACATCCATAGCCATAAAAGTGCCATTTTTATTTCAGGCAGGCCTCTCAGTGATGCCCCTGCTGGGGCCAACAGCACAGCGTTGTACCTACAGTGTCATTGGAGCCCTTCAAAGAAGATCTAAGTACTGTCTTTCTCTTTGTAGGAAAGTTGGCCCCCACATGTAAATGTGGGAAACCGAAATGGCATTCATTTAGGCCAAGGTCATTACTGAGGAAACAGCAGACAGAATTTTGGCAAAATATCAAATATTTTCAATAATTCAACCATTTGAAAAAGAATGCTGCTTGTTTCGGAATACAAATGAGAACGAGCAGTAGAAATAAGAAATTCAAGCTAGGGACCAAAGAAACCTAAGCTAAGGGCTCTCACAGATACGATAAATGTGGCATGCACAAAGATGTTCATAGAAGTATTATTAAGAATTGGAAATAACCTACTATCTAGCAATAATTAATTTAAAAAGATAAACTGTGGCATATACATATTATGAAGCTATTAAAGACAATAGTTTTAGAAAAGGGAAATAACACCAAAGATATAGAAAAACACTTTGTGGATTTAAGTAAAACAATAATAATAAAGTTATAGCTATGGAAAAATGCATCCTCAGCAAAATACACCAAAAACAAATACACCAGAATGTTATGGTTGTGTTAGGACAGCAGTATTATGGGTGAAGTATGTTTTTTCTTTTATTCTAATTGGTAGAGAATTGGATGCTGTATTGATTTAGAAACAAACAAACAAAAAGTAGGCAGAAATAAGCCCTAAGAAGCCCTTTATGGTGTGTGAGAACATCATTCAAAAAGAAGTTGTACAACTTTTCCCCAGAGTTTTATTAGAACTTAACATCACAGTTCTCCAATATTTACATGGTAAATTGGGACTAAAAAGGCCCGGTGGGCTCTTTCTAGCCCAAAGGAGGTACTCTGGTCCCAACAGCAATGTCCCAGCGCCTTTTCCCACTCACCTTCAAAACATCATGTGCCTGTGTGCTGCAATTTCCACAGAGAACGTGACATAAAATTTGGAGACTCTAGACAATGCCTGATGCTCAATGACATCAAAAACATCTGGACTCAAAGAGAAAAAATAGTTGATCTTTCTCCCTTTATTTTATAACCTTTCTTTCCCCCACCAAAACCTACTTTCTCTTGTACACTGGATATATGCATAGTTCACCTGAAGGTTTACTCCTAGTTAGTTTTCTCTTTTTTTGAAGACCAAGAGTTGTCCAAGGTATCCATATCCCAGCTCATAGTCCCAAACTGAAGGTTATATCAGGTCAGGATGTAAGTCCCACATCAAGAAAATGCCACATCTGAATTGAGGAGACCTGGGTGGCTGTTGGCCCACTTAGCACTGTGGCTGGAGAGGCTCTCAGCCCTGTAGACAGCGGCATGGACCATGTGTTGGAAATGATCAAACTCAGTGGCTTATTGGAGTGGAATGGTAGGAAGAGAGGTGTTCAAAGAACACTTCCTATCAGTTAGTAAAAGCACATCAATAAAAATAAATCAATGCCCACTTGTTTTCTAGGAATCTGCTTCATATTCAGCAAAGACTCTCATTATGCTGCATTTCTGATAGACTAGCATAGAAAAGATGTGGTTTCAGCTGGAATAAAGTATCTTGAATAAAAGCATTACTCTGTCATCAGAATCTTCCACTGTGGACTAAAATGTGAAGCAAAGATAATCTCAGATATAAAATTTTAAAATGAGTAACGAGTAAGAGATGCCACACAATAGACATTTGTAAAACAAATGAGTGATACACAGGAATGTAAAACATTTTGGAATAAAAGAAATAATTAGAAGCAAAAAGTTTAGTTAGAATGTGGCTTTTGAAAGAAGAGGAAGACATTCCTTAATTAATGCCATAAATAAAAATGTGCTGTGGTTTATTGAGAAGTGGATTGTGAACAAATTACAGTGGGTTGGAGAACTTGAGTTTGATTCTTCACTTATTAATTGACCTGTGTTGCTCTGAGTAACTTTTCCCTTCCTAGAGCCTTGGCTTTAACAACAGGAAAATCAAATAATTGAACCAGATTAGACACACGTCCCATCTCTCATTTCTGCCGCTCTTTTAACAGACATTGCTAATCAATGGTGGCCCTTACCTGCGGAGCCTGGCTGAGGGCTCAGAATCCTTCATTTGACAGTGTTCCTGGCAGCCATTATTAAATGATAAGTTTAGATGTAATGGATAAAACTTTTCCATTACAGTCCAAAATGAATTCCTAGGTTTCTGACCCACCATGACCCTAGAAGCTCTTTTCCAACCTTCCATAGAAGAGAATTAATATGTTTTCCATTAGCTTTGTGAACACCCAGCTCCAATGACACTCCATAGGCTCCAGATCAACTTTCCTCAAAATGTACATCCAAGAAGTTCTGTGTTTCAAGAGTTACTGTGCTGAAAGTACCAGCTTAGTCAAATGCTGCTTCCTTTTTTAGTAGTCAATTTGTACAAATGGCAGGTAGCAAATGTTTCTTTGGCTGGCATGAGACACCTGGCAATCTCCACCACAATCATCTATAAATCACAGTAAGAGGGCATGCATTATCAATTCTTTATTAATGTAATTAATTCATAATTTATAATTTTAGTAGTTGTCATACAATTATATATGTAATTTTATTTTCCTCCCAAATCCATAATAAAATAGAACAATACTGACCTCTTCCATAGATCCAACTGGCCTATGTTCCAGAATCCAGTTGAACCGCTGCATTCTATGATCAAACTATGAAAACACATGCCACGCCCCTTCTCCAAAACCTGCAGTAGCTCCGCTGTCTCATCGGCCCCAGACTCATTGCCTTGTGCTTTATGATCCATTATTAGTTGGATTTGCCACATGCTCTCACGTCTCATTGTTTATATTAACATTGTTACTCCAGTGGAAAGACCTGTTTGCTGTCTTTTCTTCCCAGGTCCAGGATGAGGTTAAGGCAAGTGAGAAGACAAGGGTGCAAGTCAAAAGAGGCATACTCCAGAGCCCTTTATCGTGTGTCTCCTTAAATGCTATACCCTACGTGGCTCACTTGCCTTGTTCTAGGTTTGGCCTTTCCTCATATCATAATATAAACACAACAAAAATCTATTTGTATGTATGATCTAATTGTATCCTCTCAGCCCTCAGAAAGGCAATGCTATTATTTTACCCATTTTACAGAATGAGAAATTCTAAAAATCTTGAGAAAAATTAAAAAGTTAGGGAGCATCAGAGTTAGAACTGAATATCAGTTCTTCTAAACCTGAGCAGAATTTCCAATCCATGAGTCTATGACCCTATTTTATGTGCTCTGTGGCAAGGCACGCCTTTTTCTTCCTCCAAAATCCACATTTTAACTAAACTTTTCAGTTCTAATTATTTGATTTATTCCATTTCCCCCATATCCATGTATTACTCCTCATTTGTTTTATAAATGTTTATTATGTGTTATCTCTTACTTTTCTTTTTTTGGGGGGGTTCTGTTTCTTAACAGATGGGATACACCTTGAGGTGAGATATACAATAAAAGAAATTTTATGTTGTTGTAAAGCCTGAACTTGTCAGTGAACTTTATGAAGGATCAGGAGGTTTGCATTGTAACCAATTTTTATAGATGAGGAAATGACAAGGAATAATGATGACAGCTGCATTTACTAGGGACCTCAATGTTATAAGAACTATTCTAAGCAGTTAGCATGCAACATCTCCATAAATTTCATAACAACCCAATGAGGAAGTCATTATTATTCACACATTAAATATGAGAAAACTGAAGCTTTACAAAATACAGAAAATTGCATAAGGTAATTGCAGCACTTGTAAATGTCAGGGCTAGAAATCAAATTAAGGTCTGACCCCAAAACCCATGCCTTTGAGTGATTAGCCCAGAGGTGTAGAACTGGTGGGGGGTCAAGTTGGAACCTGGGTCTGATAATCCTAATTTCAATCTAGTTCCCTTTTCATTGTCCTGGTATACTCCCACTTTCACAAAATAGTGAGCCATTTAATAAGTGGTTTTAAGTGAAGTGAAATTATACTAAGAATAATTGTAGTCCATGTTTGCTTTAGCCATTTAGATGTCTCCTTACTTGGAATTAGAGCCTAAGTAGAAATATTACCAACGTCCAAACCTGCTGCTTGCTAATAGAATAGATATGGTGTCGTTAGAGCATGCAAATATAAAGAAGGCTTAGTAGAATGTGGTATTCATGTGTGTGCCTTGCATATTGAGAAGCATAACAAGGCTTGTGATAATTAAGTACTGATGTATCCCCAGGGGTCAAAGGGCAGTGGGATTTGGGAGCAGTCTAGCACAGGGATGGCAAACAAGCAGCATGGCTAATTTATCCCAGGCGTCTTTCCCATGGAGCTCTGCAGTGGCTCCTGATCCATTTCAGCACAGAACTCCAGGCAGCCACTGCCCACTGGCCAGTGTTGACTCTAGAGAAGAAAGCTATTCAGTATCCTCAGTAGAGTGAGAAGTGCATAGGTTATGGAGTCGAAGAGACTTTAGTTCCCAATCCTGCTGGTTCCACTTATTAGCTGAGCAGCCCTAGGCAAGTTACTTAACCTTACAGATCTTCTGTTCAGTTGTATTATTATCATCCAGAAAATAATAATGTAGAAGATGCCAGTATCCCCCACCTTTTTTTTTTTTTTTTTTTGAGTCCTGAATTTAATCATAATAATCCTGACATTTCACAGATTTTTTCTCTTTTAAAATATGTCATGCCATCAGTTCATGGGATTTGGAGTCAGCCATACAGACCCAGGTTTGAGCTGCAATTCTGTCACTTAACTTTGTAACCAAGAGTAAATTGCTTAACTGCTTGGTTTAGTCTCCTTATCTATGAAAAGAGAATAATATTACCTCTACCACAGAGTTATTGTAAGATTGAAAAAAAAAAAAAGCACATGACAAAGTACATAAGCTGTCATTTACTTGATAAATATTGTAATCATTCCTGCAAGGCAGGTCTCTAAGAGGCACCTATGTCCATTCCATTGGAAACAGACATTTGGCCATGACACTGCACTTTGAGCTTGTCCTGTTTAGCACAACTATTGTGCTAGCCGCTGTTTACTTAACTGATGAAGTTACCTGGTTTTTGTCCTTGACTACTTGCTAGCCCTTGTGCAATGGCTCCTGATCGGAGGCTGGATCCCTGCAGATCATGTAACCTGGTCACAGCAGAAGTGGTTTGTTCTCTCTGTCTCCCTTTTGTGCCCAGTGTTACAAACTGTCAAGTAGAAAGAAACTGAAGGGACTCGGGGGTCAGAGTTGGGGACTATCAGGACTCCTGTACTACCTGATCTTTTGCATCTTATTCAATAATTATTGATTACCTACCATAGGCCAGCTTCCTAGGGCATAAACATGACATGACCCCTGCCTCAGGGAGCTAAGAGCCCGGTGCTGCCATGAGAACAAGTTTTCACTTATAAGAACAATTACTCAAAACCTAAGTTGGATATGCTAGAGATTCCTTGAAGAAATATATGTAGGTGTGTACATGCCAAGTTCAAGGAAAATACAAGTGTATTTCCTCAAGAGATGCCTTTGAACTTGAAAGAAAGAGAATGCATCTTTTTAAAAAGTAAAGACTAAATAAGAATATATGCAGACTTTTGATATGTGTGTGCATAACTTTTATTAAATGTATATGAAAATTGAAAGTGAAAATGTTTTCAAATATATATGTATATATAAATAAATAAAATAAATATAGTTTAAGAAATTTTCACAAACCAGACACATGTAATCAGTACATGGATTAAGAAACAAAACATCAGCCGGACGCGGTGGCTCAAGCCTGTAATCCCAGCACTTTGGGAGGCCGAGACAGGTGGATCACGAGGTCAAGAGATCGAGATCATCCTGGCTAACATGGTGAAACCCCGTCTCTACTAAAAAAATACAAAAAACTAGCCGGGCGAGGTGGCGGGCACCTGTAGTCCCAGCTACTCGGGAGGCTGAGGCAGGAGAATGGCCTAAACCCGGGAGGCGGAGCTTGCAGTGAGCCGAGATCCGGCCACTGCACTCCAGCCTGGGCAACACAGTAAGACTCTGTCTCAAAAAAAAAAAAAAAAAGAAACAAAACATTATGTGTACCTTCCAAATCTCTCCATCACACCCCTTCTAGTCACTGCCCCTTAGGGTAACCAACATCTTGTATTTTATTAGCATAAAATAAATTTATATTTTGTGTAAACAGCATCATATAGTATGCAGATTTAAAACTATTTTCCTATCAAATTTCAGAGTATTTTTTGATGCTTTGTTCATTGAACTTAAACCAGTGAAGTCTGCTCCACTGTGAAGCATATGCTTCAAGTGAAGGATTCTCAAGCTTGCGTAAAAATCGCTGACTCTTTCTGCACAGGACGATGCCTTTGTACCTGGATGTCCTGATCTTGGAGGTTACATTTCAGAATGTGAACTCATTCATTAGAAAATGCTTTATTTGACTGAAGGCCAGGTACTTGCTTCCCAGCAACACAGCTTAAGTAAATGCCCAACGCAGACAGTCAACATTACCGTCTCAAAAATTTTTCATTCTGACATATTATCACACATTTGTCATTAGGGAACTGCATACTCACATATGTCCATAAATATTTGGTCTTGGTAGACCCAGGATGACCTGCTTGAGAAACAGCAGGAAAAAAAAAATCTCTTATCTTTGTCCTTGAACAACGTACAATTAAATGAAGGGAAAGTTTGAATGTGGCCTCTGAGGGACTTTGTTTCCCTGAAAACAAAATCATTTTGCTCTAGTCAATCAATAACTTTACATGGTAAATGTGAGTCTTAGGCTCGGAAAGAGGTTATCGGCCGTAACATTTCTTAACACTTTCATAATGTTATCAGGAATTAAAAAGTAACATTTATCAAATATTTACAAGTTGCGTGGGACACAGCACTGTGTAAACGTATGAATCTGATAATATCCAAGCTGCGTTTTAAAACAGATGCAGAAACATCTCAAAAATGTTTGCTTTTCAATGATGCATTCTCCATCATGTAAAAATTTAACTATTGAGATGCTCTAGTGACACGTGGAATGGGTCACACAAGGAGGAATGTATCTCATGTGAAAGGTCAATATCAACACAGATGAAAGAGATTGCATTAGGCAGGTTATGCCACTCAAGGAAGGACACACATTTTCTAAATGAACATTGAAAGAAAAACTATTATATAATGGAAAATGTGAGACAAATATTATTTACTTCAGTTGATTACATATGAAAGCTGTGTATTAAAGCACACACCAAAGCAATAGTCCCTTCTTCTTGCTGTCAACTCTGTTCTTCTTTTGTTGTCAGTGGTGGCACTTCTCCAGATTCTAAAGGGGCAGAAATTCATTTATCTTTCTCCCTCCACAGTCCCCTGGGCACTTTGCCTTTGTATAGGGCTTACCCAGTCAACAGCCCCCATAGCTACCTTCATTATAGCAGATCCTGTATTCTATTAATTAGAGAAGGTCAAGAAAAAGAAAGATGACGAGGAAAAGGGGGAGAGGGGAAACATAAAGTGATAAGTGACAATCTTAAAGAAGAAAAAAGAAAGGTATTAGCTGAAAAAGGGAGCCACTAAGCCCTAACACCCCAATCTCCACATTTTCCCTTTATCTGGTGAATTTAATGGCCCTAACCCTGCAATTTCCACATTTTCCCTTTATCCGGTGAATTAAATGGTCCAAGAGACTGTTGCTCAGTCCTAACCTGGCCTCTGCATGCTCTTGTCTTCCCTGTCCTTCCCTTCTGGGCCACATGTGAGGGCCGGGTCTTAGTCAAAACTGGAAAGTGGCTAGAGTGGTCTGAGAGGCTTAGAACAATGGAATAGCGCTTTCCAATCAAGAAAATGTTTTAAAGTAGATTCTGTTGGTAGGGCATTTGTTTATTTGTTTCAAGAGTTGAAAATGTGTATATATATATATATATATACGTATGTATACATGTTTGACAAAATTTTTACTTTCAATTTTCATATACATTTAATAAGGTTATTGCTAATTTCTTAGCCCTTAAATCTGAGAACTGTATTTAATTCTACATTGATGTAGATGGCTGCTGCCAATTCAAGGCTGCAAAGGTAATTGGTAATAAGGTCCAGATGCTCTTACAGAAAGAGAACAGAAAATATTTCCTCTTAAAAGGTAATATATAAATATTTTTTATTAACTATGAGAAAAGAAATTGAGGGGTAAAGAGACCCAAACCTTAAATATCATAAGACATACAGGTGTATGTACTTTTGTTTTTTAATTTCAGCATTCTGCTGTGTGTTAAATATTGCAAGTTATAAAATGTATTTGTTTATTTTTATTATGACAAATTAATAAAGACTATCATAAGCTTTTAAAATAAGGCTATACAATACAAGTCAGTTATCACTTTATTAAATTGGAGTATTAATGGCTATTCACTCTGTATAAATCTGGGTGTGAAAAAGGAGAGCCCTATAACTAATTGGCTCCCTGCCCCAGGCACCCAAACATCTTTCTGCAACTCTGGATTTGTCCCTCCAGGATACTACTGCCAAAATGATCAACACAAGGTCCCAAAATAACAATTTATTCTGCCCAAAGGACATTGTGCCCTCAGTCTCCTGGCCAGATGAATTGGCACAATTACATCCTTCTCTCTTGCTTTCCCCCTCAGGATATCCTAGGTGTCAGAGCTTTACATGTTGTGATGATTCAGAGAAAAAAATCTGCTAAGAGAGAAGGCAGTGCTACAAGCATCTTCTCAGATTCTCAGGTCCAAACTGATGGAGTGAAACGCAAATCCTCCGTTGGTTTGTTTCCTTCAAAACTTCACTGCCCCTCAGGCACTTCCACAGATCAAGTAGAGGGCTAAATCCTTTCCTGACTCTTGACATAAATATATCGGTGTTAACCAACAATGACCTCAAATTAGCCAATTTCAAGTGTTCACTTCCACCTGCCCCCTGTTCCCCCAGCAAGAATTAGTGACTTAAAGACCATGGTGCAAATGCCAGTTTAATCTACTGAACTGTATTTCTTTCTCTGAAGCAATCTGCTACAGAGGAAAATAGACATTCATTTCTCCTTCAGGAAATTAAACTGTTCAACATGGTTTCTTGATGATGACTTCTTATTTGTTTTGCCTCTTTTGCCTTAAAACTCTCTTCTCTCAGTACTTTCCTTTTCACAGAGCTGTTTTTCAGAAAAGCTCTTTTTATTCATTCTTCTTTCTGACTCAGAGGCACTGAGCTCTGTATGAACAAACATGAACAAACCCTTTCATCAAGAAACCCCATAGCTCACCCTGGGCATGTGCAGGAGCAGGTGTATATCTGCTTCAAAAGCTGTTCTCGATGTAAATAAGCTCAAGGTGGGGCTCTTAGCAAAAGGCTCAGGAGGTGAAAGAGGAAGGTGGCTATTCACGTAGACAGAGCTCTGCATCCTGTCCCCTCTAAGGGACAGTGCCCGTGGATGGGTTAGGAGGAGAGACTCTAGCTCACACACCAGTCACTTAACTGGGGTTTCTGACCATCAAAAGCTTCGTTCCAGGGAGTTACTCACCACTAGCATTGAACTGCCTTTTAAAAAGATAATGTGGGATAAGGAGTGGAGAGGAAAAAAAGACAGGGAAGATCTTTCCCAATGAAAAGAAAAAGAAGCAGCATTTACATAAGAACTCCTCAGTAGTTCTTTAAGACTAAAATCTTGATCACACATTTTGCAACAAAACATATGTTAAAGAAAATTTAAGGAAGGCCATTCCTTGAACTGAGCTCCTGTAGTAGGTCCCAACAGAACAACCCAAAATGGAGTCACACGTGTCAAAGTTCCACATCACCAAACTGAAAATGAAATTGTTCATTTATAAGATCCAACCTTCCCAGAAATCAGGGAGATGATAGCCAAATCCCCAAATAGGCCAGTTTTCCAAAAACCAAAACCAAAAACAACATCGTAGATTCATAGCGCCCAATCAAAAGGAGCCCAGTCAACTTGAGCTGGCGTGACAAAGAAGCCCCCTCTGCTTTCACCCATACAAGGAAAGTAACCTGAAGCAACCTGAGGTCAACTAACCCAATTTCTGTACCATGCTGCTTCCCTGCTCCTGACCAACCTGCCTCACAAAAGCCAACTGTTTTGCCACACCCAATGGAACTCCTGTCTATTGCATACCCTGAGTGATGCCTGGTTGATAAATTGCTAACAAAAGCCAATGTAATCTTTAACAGTTAGTGTGTTGAAATTTCATTCTTAGAAACACAGAAATAGGCCATATCTACTCACTGTCCATTTCATCTGGGAGATACTTGCCATGAGGGACATAGCTTTGCACTGAACTTTAAATATAAATGAGGACTAATTAGTTTGAAGAATCACCTTCATGTTTCCATTTGCTGATTTGTTCAGTCAATATTAATTATTGAGAGCCAACTATACACCAGGTGTGGCAGTAGGTACTGGGAACACAATGGTGAGCCAAACAAGGCGTCTCTATCTCTCCTGGGACATAAGGAAAGACACATTTATCAACCAATCACACAAATAAACATAAAATTACTAAACCCTCCAACAAGAAGGGCATGGGACTAGGCAAATAAAAGTGTTATTTGGCTTAGCCAGGAAGATCAGAGATCAAGAACATTTACCTGAGGAAGTGTTGCTTGAACTTGGATGTAAAGAAGGAACAGTACTTAAAATCAGGTGAAGGAAGAACATTCGAGCAGCAGGAATACAGTGGACAATGGCTCTGCAGGCAGGCATGGTGTATCTAAGGAACTGAAGGTATGGCTGGATTGGAGAGAGCTAGGATGACTGGGAGGTAAGACAAAGCAGAAACAGACCATTAGGGACTGGGTCATGGAAACCATCATTTAGACATGAGAAGCTGTGGGCTTTGTCCTAAGAGCAATGGAAAACAATTGA
Source organism: Piliocolobus tephrosceles (assembly GCF_002776525.5). Taxonomy (NCBI): domain Eukaryota; kingdom Metazoa; phylum Chordata; class Mammalia; order Primates; family Cercopithecidae; genus Piliocolobus; species Piliocolobus tephrosceles. The sequence continues at coordinate 74,143,885 of NC_045439.1, read as the reverse complement.
AGAGTTTTACACATGAGAATGATGTGATGTGATATTATATGATATGATATATGATACGATATGATATGGTATGATGTGATTTGATCAGGTGAGATTTCTCTGGCTGCAGCATGTTGGTTATGGTAAGAATAGAAGAGTAGGCAAGCTATCAAGAGGCTGAAAGAGACCAGAGGTAGAGGTTATTCCATACATCAATTAAATAAGCTTGATACATATGAGGTTAACCAGATCCTGGTTTTTGTCTGACACATCACATACTTTTTCTTAGTGGGGCCTATTTACCTTTTGCCACTCTCTTCCTAATAGCCCTTTCCCTCCGTTTATTTAATAGAGAATTTGATTCTGTTACTTATAAGCCAAAATCACTTAGGCGACCTGTCTGAGAATCTTTATTTGTAAAAGGACTAAATATAATCTCCCGGCTCTCTTCATGGGGTTAGTTACCATGAATATAATCTGAAGTAATAGGTGTGAATGTGCCTTGTACACTAGAATATATGAGATCGATGTAGGTTGGCATTGCTGCAGTGTTTTTAGTTATGCACCATGTTCACCTTCTCTGGAAGTTAACAGAGTATTGATATGAATATTTTGGTAGAAAAAAATTTCAGATGCTTTAATTAGGATACTCATCACATCCCTAGCCAAGGCAATAATGAGTGCAGAAATAGAAGAGCAAAACAGGCAGAGATAAGAGGGAATTGGTCGACTGTGTAGCCACAGCCTCAGGTCTCTGATGCTACGAGAGTGCACTCCAATCCCCTCACCATGGTAAAAAGCCATGTGCATCAGCAGCAGCTAGGACTTGTGCTTTCAGGATGTATCCATTTATGATTGTGAGGAACTATAAAGACTCTAGGAACTCAGAGATAGTGCCATTGTTCCCCTTCACCTTGGGGAACACTGTCAGGGGAAAAGTTTCTAGTCTCTCCGGAAAACCAAACACAGCCACACTTACCCTCCAACTCATTTGTGAAAGTACAATCAGGATTTGATCAAACAAATCTATTTTTATAGGGAAGAGACTGCCTCAGGGATGGAGGGTAGATAGCATCTTCCGACTGGAGAGAGAAGAACATGGAAATACATAAAACTCATAAAGGACTTTCCATCCAAATTCTGTAGGAGACCAAGTTGCTTCAGGGATCAGAGGCTCTCAGGCACATTTTCTGCCCTGTTACCCCTTCCTTACCAAATCTTGACATAATATCTAATGACTTTGTGGGTGGAAAAGCCCTGCTTATTTTCCAGTGGGGGGCTAGGCAGTCAAGAGTTCATTTACACAGGGGTGTGGGGAGAAAAGAAGGAAGTTTTCAAGAGCATTCTCTTCATCTGTGAGCATTGCTTCCACCACATCGAGAATCAGTCCTGACCTTACATCACTCCAGCAGGTGTCTTCTCTGGTCATCTCAAATGGTATTGGAAAAGTTCCCTCCAAACTGAAGCAGAGTGAATTCTAATGTGTGATAATTCTGTCTAGATATCACCATTCCCTCTCAGTCAGGTAGTACTCCCTGGAGAAATTGTGAGGAGGTACTCAATAAATCCAAACCACCCCTATAAGATGTTTCACTTTTGGTATGCAGAGGACTGTAAGAGTCTGAGATGGGAGAACCATGAGAATCCTACTTCCTGTCTCTCAAGGAACCTTTGGGATTGTGTGTCTTAGTTCTCTCGTTCTCTCTCTCTCTCTCTCCGTGTGTGTGTGTGTGTGTGTGCACGTGTATGGTGCACAGTCACCTTTGTTAAGAGATGGCATTTATGAAGGGGAGCTAAGGAATCTTCTAGAAGTACAAGAAATAGCTGGAGCCAAAAAAAAAAAAAAAATGAAAATGCAAGACTTGCAACAACAACAATAAAAATCCAGCCAGTTGTATGATTGGTACCTACATTCCTGAGCTGGTTGTAGAGGAAAAAGAAGACTGGAAAAGTTGGGCATAGTCAAATTATAGAGGGGTTGGAAAGCCAGTCAGAAATGGTGAGAGGAGGATTTATTCAACCATTGCAGTGGCACAGAGTGTGGCTATGTGCTGGACATAGTTCTAGGTGCTGGGGATATATCCAAAAGAGATCAACATTTCTCTTATAAAATTTGTGGTCCAGGGATGACAACCCACTATTATCTGCCATTGGTGCTTAATGTTCATGAACTAATTTAATATTTAAAACAACCCCCTTTGGGAGGCCGAGACGGGCGGATCACGAGGTCAGGAGATCGAGATCATCCTGGCTAACACGGTAAAACCCCGCCTCTACCAAAAAATACAAAAATCTAGCCGGGCGAGGTGGCGGGCGCCTGTAGTCCCAGCTACTCCGGAGGCTGAGGCAGGAGAATGGCGGGAACCTGGGAGGCGGAGCTTGCAGTGAGCTGAGATCCGGCCACTGCACTCCAGCCCCCGAGACTGACCGAGACTCCATCTCAAAAAATAAATAAAATAAAATAAAATAAAAATAAAACAACCCCATGAGATAAGCACTATTTTTAGCCTGCTTTGACAGAATAGGAAATTTGAGGCATAGGGAGGGGAAACATATTGCCCAAGGTCACACATTTGGTAAATGTCTAGAGTTGCTTGTAATCACAGCATTCCACTAGTTGCAAGAGCTGAAGGATGAGAATTTCAAGGAGTGTGTTTTGGTCAGGGGAAGGTAGTGAGGGGCAATTGTAAGACTGCAGAGGACAGTCATCATAGTCAACTCAGGCTGCCATAACACAATACTGTAGACTGGATGGCTTAAACAGCAAACATTTATTTCTCACAGTCCAAAGTCAGGATGCCAGCGTGGTTCAGTCTTGGTGAGGCTGTCTTCCTGGTTTGCAGACAGCTGCCTTTTTGCTGTATACTCACATGGCCTTTTTCAGGCACTTCTTGTAAGACCACTAATCCTATTGGATTAGGACCCCACCCGATGACCTCATTTAACCTTAGTTACCTTTCAATAGCTCTATCTCCAAATACAGTCACATTAGGGGTTAGTTTCAACATAGGAATTTGGGAGAGACACAATTTAGTCCATAGCACCAGGCAATATTAAGATTTAAAAAATTAGTGATTATCCATGCTTGCTACCTTCATGTATTTTTAAATGTAATCCTATCCATAGCCTTAGGAGGTAGACAATAATCTATTTTACAGACTGTAGAACATGAAGTTGTAAGAATTTAAAGAAGCCTTTATAGTACTCCTACATACGTTTATGACCCTTGAATTAAAACCTCAGGTCCATCTACTCTATCCTGCACCACACTGACCCACCGCTGTTGTTGCCTCAGCCTTCATACCTGACTGAGTCCTGAAGCCTTAATGACGTTGGAGAAGGGGCCTTTCAGCCTGCAGAGGAATAGGCAGAATTTCTTGGGTGCTAGGAAACAACCCCTACCTGGGGAATATAGTTGTGAGAAGAGATGTGGAGAAGGAAGGTTTTGATGGCGAATATATCTAAGTCAGTTTAAGAAAGATGATTTTTTAAAGTTTTCTTTTTAAAGACTTTTTCAAAGGAACCTTCAGGGCGAAAAATGGCAGAGAATTTCCTGGGGTAGACTCACTTAGCCATTTGGGGAAATTAAAATGTGTTGTCGATATGGGGAAATCTGAACCTCCTTTCTTCATAGCGACCATTCATAGGCTCACTTTCTTAAAACGCCTTCATTCTCTCATTCATTTATTCATGGTCTGCTGTGAGCATGGCTCTGTGTAGACACAGTGAGTGCTGAGGTGCTGAGGAAAATGTATTTGAAATTGCTGTGACAAGCTTCTGGAAAGTGTCATGAAAAAGGAGTCTGTGGTTAAAATTATGAGAATGCATCAGTTGAATGGTTCATTAATTTAAGTACACTTTGGTTTTTCCACCCCATTGATTTGGTCTTTTAGATAGAGCCACACAGAGTTTGAATGTCTAGAAACTTGTCCCTCAGGTGACAAGAGGAAGTGAGCATTAGGGGCGTTCTATCACTCAGATCTTGTGTACAGCAGCTTGGTGGGAAAGGTAAATCAAAGCTAGAGCTACATTCAACAGCTTATATTTGAACAAGTTAATGTGTTTTCTCTTAAACTCATAATAAGTAACATAGAAACACGAGTTTGATAACAGACATTGAGATATCTATGATTAGCGAGCTAATATTTGTCTGCTGAAACTCTAATGGCTCATCTTTGTGTTCCAACACTCTCAAATCCTACATTTAATTGAGTTGTTCCTCTGCACGTGGAGAATCACATACATGATATAATTTAATCTTCATAATGACATACTAAAGTGTGGCTATTTCCATGTTACAAATGAGGAAACTGGTGCTCAGAGAAATGAATGATGAATGGGTTCCGACTCCTGTAAATGTATGGAGGACTATGCCTACATATGTTCATCATCTTCCCAGGGCTCAGTGAAGTACCCATTACACTACAGATGCTCAGTATTGTCTGCGAATTTACCAAAAGGTAACAGAGCCAGGTCTCAAACTCAGGTTTTTGGCTCTTTTGGCAGCACTTTCCTTAGGATATCAGGATGACTTATCATTCAGTCATAATAGAGAGTTATTTTCACCTATTGGACACTAATACTGAAGCATTATATACACCTTTCAAAATATCCATTTGGAGTTTTCTTTTTAATAACAGAAGATACATATGTTTACTGCATAAAAATATGGTGTAAAATGGAACAAGAACAAATAAAACAAACGTATTTAAATCATTTGAAATCAGGCCAACAAGAAATTCCTGCCTCTGTTCTGCAACATCCTTTGCTATAATAAAATTTATACTCTGTTTCCCCAAAAAAGGGGATTCAATTCAGCTTCCAATTCACCTTCCTGAGGCTCAATAAATACTCCTTCTTAGAGTCAAAAATAAGACAAGATCTCTCTTTATGATCATCCAACAGGATCCAATAAGGCCATTCCTTGGACTATGAACCATAAATACAGTGCTGGGGATGGCAAGTCTCCCAACTCAAACATTTTAATCTAAGTGTTATTAGGTAAAAACAAGCATCAAGTTCAGTCTGTAAACAGAAACAAATGTGTCCATCAGCCATGTGTTGTTTAGTGGAAAGAACAAGTTTGTGTGATTTGATTCTAACCAGCAGTGTCCCCTTTTAGTGCCTCAGTTAACTCACTGTAAAAGTGGAGGTGCTCACACAGATGGTGACTAGGGTTCATTCTAGTCTGAGAATGCTATGTCTCAGTCTAAGAAGTTAAAAAAGGTAACAGGTATAAAAGAGAGAAAGTCACTTGCTAGCTTCCTCCATAACTAGTGAGAATTGGAGGGGTGTGAGCTGGGTGTAGCTAGGTATGTAAACAACCTCCAATCTCATTGCTAGTTGCTTTATAAACACTATACCAGTTGCTTTCCAGATGCCAATCATTGCTGGATAACTAACATTGTCTCATTGGTTTTGGAGGCTGAGGGCATGCCCTCCAAAGAAGTCTCCACCAAAATACAAAATCTCTAAGTGCTTCTCTCCTTAAAATCACAACAAGCCCTGCCTTTGACTGATGGAAAGGAGAGTGTTCTGTTTTCTACTAAAGAACCTCAAGGAAACCAGAGGGTGAATTTCTGGTCATTGAAGATGAGACCCAGAGCTGTAATGGTCATTCTATCCCCCTAGGTCCTGGCTGGTGACCTACCTGCAAGAACAGGCCATTTGGTTTTCCAAGGTCTCTTTTCTCCTACAAGGTAGGACTTAGACATATTGCATTATAATTACTTGATCAAAATATATTCTTGTTCTCTGACTTCATTTGACAGAGTGATAGGTAAGAGATATTGGAAAAGAAGTTGCCTACTCCAGTAAAATCCATTGAGCACAGTAAAATAGTGGTCTACCACTTCCTTTGTTTTCCAACAACTCTTGTTTCCCCATGGTTTTCTAAAGTCCCTGTGACATTGTACTTAGCCTAAATGCATCCCATGCCCCTCTTTCCTAATAGCAATGGATGGATTGTTCTTGAGGGTGGAGGGAGCTCTTTGCCAAAGTTATTAGCATCACCTTTACTCCACAAGAGCCTTAATTTATTAGTTATTCCTTTATAATTATTTTAAAAAGCTCTGGCTTGATTTTTGTGAGAAAGGTGGGTGAAGATTGGCAAATACTGAGGAGAGAGAAAGAGTAACACGATATTATCTTCTGTAGAGAAATGTGTTTTGGGTGTCAGGAACTGACAGGGGAAAAACACACAAACATTCATGGCAAGAGACTTGATGGAAGCTTAGGGGACTAATCCTGATGCTTACTTTATTTTCTTTTTAATGGGGATGTCAGTTCTGAAGAATAAACAGTCTTTCCTGAATCCAGAGTTATAAGCACTTATTTGTCTAGATAAAGTACAGAAAAGAAATATTGTGTGCTGTGGCCCATAAGTCATCTTCACGGTCTTTCAGGTAAACTACCAAGGATTTTTACTGTTCAACTCAGTGGAACCCAAATTGGTAAACTGAGAGCTAACTGATCATGGCCATTGAAGCAGTCCAAAACTGACACCCAAAATTTCATCTTAACCTGAAATGCCAACATCAATTACCTACAAAAGTGCCACAGCAGGGGATACCCACAGAAAGGGCAACATGCATCAGAGGCTTCAAGGAAGGCAACATTCCAGGGACTTACTCTCAATCACTCAAAGGGTTTTCCTTTCTTAAAATTGTACCTGCTATTAAAATTTAAAGCAGCAATTAAGGTAGCTTTAAGTTCCAGTGTCCAGAAAACCTGAAGAATGATATTCAGAACCAAATGTATATATGGACATGAGTGTATATTTTTGCGCTGTTTAATCAGCATCATCTGGAAAGCAGAAACACACTTTGGCTAGACTCTTAGATGTTTCTGGACTCTGTTCCCATTAATTTCTTAATGAATTTTTTTTTCTCTTTTAGTGACCATTATGTACCAAGCATTGTATTCAAAGGCTGGGGCCATAGAGATGATGCAGACCATCTCTCCCCGCATGAAGCTCATAGTCTAGTGGAAAGATAACATAAATTTAACTATGACACAGTAGATTCAGGGCCATATTGTCAATTGGATTACAATCTCCATGTAACTGAATTCTTGGGTTTGTCATCAACCCTGCTTGTAGAAATGGGAAAAGGTTCTTGAACTCTGTGTCATCACCCAAATTCTCTACTTTCCCAAGCTTTTCCTCAGCCCCACAAACCCCTGACAACAGTAGAAATAGAGGCCTGTGTTCCATAGTCTAAGTCTTTAAAAATTAAAAATCAAGCTAACAGACTGAGAAATAAATTATATCTCACCTCCATACATTGACAAATAGAACTTAATCTCCACCCGGAAGGCCAAGTTTGAAACTTTCAGGAGTTCATGTGATGTCATGGGGTGAGCAGGCCCTAGCTCCTGGCTCCTTCCTTATAGCCAATCCATCTTCCAGCCACACTCTGGCTCCATCCTGCATTATGAAGGGTCTCTGTGTTCACAGAACACTGAAAACTGTTCGGTCCTTCAGAGGATGGACTGGGGAAGAGCACATATGGGCACAGGGATATGGCTCAGAGATGTTTCAGCAGGAAATTCTGGGGCCTTGGTACCTATAGTGTGCTCTAGAAGGGGTGCGCTGTCTTCAAGTGAGTGCAACTCCCATGATCCCACCTACCCATCACTTCATGTGCTGGGGTGTAGGCAGTGAAACACAAGAGCAGAGTCCTCTGCTGAGTGGCCCAGGACAGGAGCTTTGCTTGTGCAGCCATGAGAGAGGTACCCACTCTTTCCTTCCTGATCTTGCTTCCTTGAGGAAACTGCTCCCTGCAGCCCTCTCAGGAGGCACCTGTTTTCTATCTTGCACTTCTTCAGGATGGGCTGAGTGTCTTCCTTGCTCCTCATTGCCACTTCCAGAAAATCCCCTCCCTTGGCCATCTTCAAAGCTTAAGCCCTGGGTCTGTATTCCCTGCTGGTTCTCTTTGTGACTTCCATCTACAAGCCCATAGTCTACTTACCTTCATTTCTTAAGGACTTTTTAGCATCTACATCACTGCCACTCCCTTCAACACACAATCTATATGAAATTTTTGGTGATGTAAATTTTCACCTCAGCGTTCCCTCTAAGTTCGTTAATCTCTTGTCTTTCAATAATCTGGTCTTTCACCTTACTTCAGTCACTCATTCTCACGATTACATCCTAGATTTGTTATTTCCAGTAACTACACTCCCTTCATAATGTCAATTTCAAGCAGTTCCCTTACTTTTTCCAAGTAATTCTCTCTAAACTCTCATTCCTGCAGATCTTCAACTACCTCACGACTTCCAATCCATTGATCCCATCAACCTTACTTTTACCCTGTCCTGCACCGATCTCATCTTGCTACTTCCCTCCTTACCCAACTTAAATTCCATGACCAGTCCTTAATGATGTCTCTTATTGTCACCCCATTTTCCCTTGTTCAACTCTCCCTTTTTCATGCTCCCTTAGAAATCCCTAGCTTGGGTTAACTCCAATCTTCTTTTTACTTTGTGGCTGAATGCATAAAATTGAAAGTTTTATGAAACACATTCACATGGCCTGATTTCACTTTCAATTCACAGCTTCTAGCTTTATGTAGATGCTTGTTGCTGCCCACCAATTCTTCTACACTTTCCTTATACATTCTTTCTCTCCTACATGACGACTTCATACCTTTTCTTGTTTCTCAAAGCTTCCAATCTTTCTTCTCTGCACACTCTTAAGATAACCTGGCTTCTCATTTTAACTAAGGCGGCAGAAACAACCAGAATAGAGCTTTCACACATTACCCCTCCACATCTACCCATATGCTTGCATTTGAATCCATATTCTTCATATTCTTGTCTGTTACTCTGTTTAAACTGTCTGTTTCTTGTTAAGGCAAAAATCCTCCACTCATGCATGGCATCTTTTCCTGTCTTGCCTATACGAAGACCTCAATCCAACAATTATCCCAAATTCTTGTATTTCATCCAACCTATTGAATAATTCCCATCACCAAATAAACACGCCATTTTTCTCATCTTAAAAACTAAAAAAATTACACTTTCTTGGTTTCTTGCCACAGACTTTCTCCACTGTTACATAATTTCCCCACTGCCGTTTACTTGATGCCTTTTTTTTTTTTTTTTTTTTTTTTTTTGAGACGGAGTCTCACTCTGCCACCCAGTCTGGAGTGCAGTGGCGCCATCTGGGCTCACTGCAAGCTCCGCCTCCCGGGTTCACGCCATTCTCCTGCCTCAGACTCCCGAGTAGCTGGGACTACAGGCGCCCACCACCATGCCTGGCTAATTTTTTGTAATTTTAGTAGAGACGGAGTTTTACCATGTTAGCTAGGATGGTCTCGATCTCCTGACCTCGTAATCCACCTGCCTCAGCCTCCCAAAGTGCTGGGATTACAGGCGTGAGCCACCGTGCCCGGCCTACTTGATGCCTTTTATTCCTGTCCTCCCATTATTTCTTGCACGTGCTCCATTCAAGCTCTGACATAACTGCTTGACTGATACAGAACCACTTATGACCTCTATGGGCCAAATCCAATGGTTAATTCTCTACCACATTGATCTATCAGGGGCTTTCCTAGATTTTCTGCAAAGAAGGCCACCAATAATCCTTCTAACCCATAATACTTATGTCACTGTTTCCTTCAAAAGGCGAAGTGTATTTCCCTGGTGGAGCTTGCGACATGCTTTGATCAATTAAATACATTGGAAGGGATGCTGTGCCAATTGCAAAACTAGGAATGTATTATCTCAGTCTCTCCCTCTCTTCCTCTCTCTCTTGCTCTCCCACTCTCTCTGTTTTCCCTCTCAACAGATAGATAGATAATTTTTGAAATGCCTGGTCCCTTGCACTTAATACATTGCAGGGTAAGCTCAATAAATAACTACTAATAAATCACAGATGGTAGCAATTTGAGGAGGCCTTGAAGAATGAATTAGAAATCAGGAGGAAAGAAGATGAGAGGAAAGCAAAGGCAGAGAGGCATTAAAATTCATGAAATGTTTGGGATGCCAAGTGGCTCTTTGTATCTCAAATATTAGGATGGGAAGAAAGCAATGATGAAGGCTGAGGCAGATTGTGAACAGTCATGCATTTTATGTTATCTATTCAAGCTTAGATGCTATCCTCTGTTGACTACAGAGCTTATGTGAGTATAGCTTCCAGATGGAACTTTTAAGTGCAGGTGTTATGTTGATTCATTGCTCCAGGACCATCAATGGCTCCTCCCTATTTTCCACCCCTTTTAGTCCTTATCTTTCTTTTCTGACTTTCTTTCCACATTTTATTTCCAATTCCCAATGTGTCACCTAGCCAGGAGATAGTGTTCACTGGAGCATGTGTTCTTCCCATGCACTCATTATTGGTGCTGTTGTCCCACTTGTAATATCCTTATTGCTCTCATCCCTTTATAAATTCTATGTAATTTTCAAGATCATGCATTGCCCCTTGAGGGTTCAAGAATCATTTTCCAATCATTTTAGCCCACAGAATTTTCTCCATTTTCCAAATGCCTCTTTAATTATGCTTAATACGAAAACATGGTGTGACACTTGATTGTTCTCCATATGTGTTATATGTGTTTAGTCCTAAAATCCAAGTATGGGATAAACTTCCAGAGGGAAAGATTTATGTCTTATGACACACTTCCGCATTCTTTGCAGTTTTAATGTAGCTGGGAGGACAGTGGTTGTGAGCTAGTTTTGTAGGGCAAACCCAGGGCATCTACTGTCAAAGGTTGGGTTGGGATGGGTGGCAGAGAAGGATTCTGCTAGTGTCAGTGGTGCCAATGACTTATATACAGGAAGGTAGCTATTTTATTCTAAGGTCTGTTCTAAATGTCCCCTACTAAAAGGGCAGAGTATTGTATTCCCTTACCTGCAGCATTCCATAGAGTAGCAAATATACAGGAATAGAGCTCACAGAATGCAAAGGAGGAAACTAAAATTCTAACACTAGAACAACCGATAAATAAGGTTCTTAGAGTGCGTATTTTTAAAAGCCCATGTTTCTGTTCTGGTATCATGGATTGTGAAAGTAGAAACACCAGCAGTCAGAGCTGTGGAACAGCCAAAAATCAATTTAAAATCTGAGCCCAGCACAATTGCTGAAGGAAAAGCTGTGAATTCTCTACAATTGGTATGAAAAGTCAATGATAAGAGGAAACTGTGAGCACAGTTCAGCGTGGCATGAAACAAAATCAAAGGACACAGAGCAGGCACACAATGTGAAACCTTAATGACAAAGGAAATTTAAACTAGATTCCCCAGTCTTTTACTGACAAGAGTTGAAAAGTTAATACCAGAATTATACTGTCCATTAGAATATTATAATAAATATAATTACGATGGAGATTCTTTTCTTGAGCAAAACACATATTGCTCGAGTTTGAATATTGCTGGTATACTGGAAAACATTGGAACTCAAGGTCAGGAAGTTGACCTTGGACCTACTCATGCCTATTGCTATCTGCTCATTTGTTTTTTCATGTAGTCATTCAATCATTCCAAAAAAACATTTAAAAACCTATTTAGGCTTCAGGCTTAAAGTGAGCTTAAGCAAATGTCTCAGACTTCTGGAATTCAGATGACTCATCTGTAAAATAAGGATAATAATCCTTATATTGACAACCTTATAAGGTCTACAAAGAATCTGATGAGATAGTGTGAAAAGCAGTTAAACTATAAATACAACTGACATAAGTTTGTTTAACTTATTTAAATCTGGCCCAAATAATGTAGTAATTATCTTGGCACTACATCTGCAGAAATTATCTTTTGATCTTCTAAGCCACTATTGAAAGTATGAGCAGTGCTCAATCATCTATTCTATGTGCTTTCAGCACACTGCATATGTGGTTCAATGTTACTTGAAAACTGTCAAATACCAATTGGGATTCATCTGATTCCATTGATCTTTTTACTCATTTAAATAGAAATATCAGATTGAAAATTTAGCACATGGAAAAAAATGAAGGAAAAGAGAAAGCTTCTGTTGCTCATAAACATATCCAGATGGTGATAGAGAAGGCTGTGGTGGACTGCTTTTTTGTGCAGACACTACCTCTGTCTTCCCGAAAGCCCTGTCTTCTCCATTTGTGTCCAGGTGGATTCAAAGTACACCTTTCCCAGGTGCCAACATTCAACATGCTTTATAAGGATGCCTACCAGTTCCTTCCTTTCCTGTAAAAGGGCCTGTTTTTAAGAAAACATTGCTTGGCAGTTGTAAACTCAATTGTTAGAATAGCCAGCATATAAGCACATGCATATTTCTGGTCCAAAGATGGAAGAAGGTAGGTTCTCCTACTTCTTCACTCTTTGGTGGTTTCTCGAAGAATGGGAGAATTTAGCTGTTTCACCATCTTTCCTTCTTTGTTTGGCTTAGTTTTTCATCAGTGACCAATCTCCTTCCTGCATGTAAGTGGGCTATTTTGGAGGCAGAAAAAAGTCCCATAATTATGTGGAATAATTTTTAACCCCATTACAGTAAGTCTCTACATCTTACCATCAGTAGGTTCTTGGAAACTGCAACTTGTAAGTGAAACAATGCATAACAAAACCGACTTTTTTTCTCATCAATGTCATAACAAAAGGATGTTATTTGAGGATTTGTTGTAGGTCATTTTGCTTAAAGTCAGTTTCTAAGAGTCTGTCAACATCAAGTGACAACTTACTGCACTATGTTTTTAGTGTATACATAAAGTCAAAGAAACATACATCTCTCAGGACCTGGACAAGGTAATGGCCAGAAACATCACCAAATAAATAAAGGACTTCTCTCCTGATCCAATGCTCTCCCCTCACATGTGACATGCTTGTCTGTACTGAGCTTTAGAGTTTATAGAACATTGTCTCTGGAACACTCTCATTTCATAATCACAATAACTATGTGAGGTCTATTATCCCCAGTTTACACAGGATAGTTCCAAAGGATGAATTGATTCTCAGGGGCTAAGTCAGTTGTATTGGGATTCAGGTGTTTTGACTCCCAGGACTTTGCTGGTGACTTTTCAAACCACCTTGTTCAGCCAGGAAGGTGAACCCAGCACTGGGTGATAGACATATTGTCACCTTGGTACTCTATGTGAGTCATCTTATCATCATTTCATTTATGGAATTTCATGAAAAAATTCCAAAATTTCACAACTTATTTGTTACTGTCCTTATCATGTAGGCACTTGGTGGACCTTGACAGGGTACACTACATATCTTGATATATTGTCAAACTTCTAAGTTCTCTTGGCCCATCATATGAAAAACTGTACCTTCCCAATCCCTGGGCGTTTAACAAGGTGGTGGGACTGTTCTACAAGGAGTGCACTCTGAGTTTCCATTGATAGAAATACAGTGTTTGGAATGTAGAAGCGGACAGTGCTAGTGTATGCTGGTTAGATCACACTTCAAACATAACTTTTACTTCAGGACTTTGATAAAATAAAATAGTGTCTGTGTTCAGAGGATTGTGTCTCCACCACTAGGAACCAGGGATTTGGGCTTAGGGAGAACATGATTGCTGCCTTCGCGTTGGGAAAGGCTGTCAGAGAGAAGACAGATTAGGCTCACTGTGTTCTGCCCTCCAGAGCCAAACTAGGGTCAGTGGGTGGAAGCTACAGGGATGCGGACGGGGCTCCGTGGAAGGTGGAGCTTTCCACATGATTGGATCAGTTCATGCTGGAGTGAGTTGCCCCGGGAGGTGGGAAACTCCCAGGTACCAGAAATGTGCAAGCAAAGACTGAGCCATGTTTTGGCAGAGCTATCACTGCAAGTATTCAGGCACCAGAAGGATATAGAAGGAAATAATGTCTCAGATCCCTTTTATTCTAGATGTTCTCAAAATGTTCTCCAGAAATTCATGGCAGAACAACTTGCTCAGAAGCATCTCTTATTTTTAGATCCTTCAAACCAGATTTCTTAAACACCTCCACCAACAAGCAACCAGGAATTTGTTGTTTTGGGATATTTATTTGGGTTTGTTCCCAATTTTTTTTTTATTTCCTCCCATTTAAGAGGAAAAAATGTATTCCACAGTGGAAATGTAGACATCCTCAAATTGCTTGTAAACTCCTTAAATCTAAGAGAAACTTTCAGTTTTTCTTTTTATAGAAAACAGTGTCACCCTGGTGGGAGATAGTGGGAAAGATTAGGAATGTGTGGAGGTAGAAAGTATATGAGAAGTCTCTGTACCTTCCTCTCGATTGTACTGCGAACCTAAAACTGCTCTTAAAAAAAAAAAAAAGTCTATCAAACAAACAACCAACATAGTTTGTGCAAAAGGACGTTGACCCTGCTATGTTTCTGAGAAGGGGATTGTGTTGCTCTTTCATGAGTTTTTCCAGTATTTTTTATCAGCAGGCAAGAAATGGTACATCAAATTTCATAACTGAACTGAATGTAATACAGGAAATGCTTTCGAAGATATGAACAGGGTTTAGGAAAATAAATTGTGCAGAACGCAGGGTCTCCTACTAGTGGATGCAATTACCATTCTACTCCTGAAGAAGTAAAGGAAGGAGCAGTTTTCAAAATCCGCTGAGGGTCCTTGTATGGAAAGAAGGACTGTCTGAAGCAGGGTCGTTGGTAGAGGAACCCAGCCAGTCCACTATGATCTTGCAGGGAAGGAGCTGAGGAAAACATTTCTTCAGTTTCCTCCCAGCCTCTGTCACTTACTAGCACCTCCTATGGGCAGAGTCAACTGGAAGCTGGCAAGCAAGGGTACCTATTGGTGCTGTCCTCATGCCCTGACACACACAGAGCATGGGATAGGGTGGAGAGTAAATATAGAGAGGCAAGTGGAAAGTATCCAGCACTGTCCTTTCCCATAGCACAAATTCAAGTACCCATTTATTATCTGTTATACCTATAGCCTGGTATGGACTTCTCTGCAGAGTCTCTGTAATTGACTAAGTCTTGTAATTGATTCTAAAACAGGAGTAAAAGCAGCCATTGTTTTCAAAGAAGTTTTATCTTCTGATTATAGAAACTAAAAAAAATGTATCAACAATAAATATTTTCATGGCACTCATATTTGGGTCCATTTAAGAAAGGGTTTTATAATGGAAGATTTTCTGATACTCCTGTTTCCCAAAAAGCTTTACCAGAATTGAATGACTCCTTCTCTCAAGGAAGCCACAAGCTTCTTATTGTCTCTTTCTCCCACAGCCATGTTGTACTGTCTTTCAAGTGAAATCTGTGCTATACTTTCTAATTTTATTCTAAATGCTCATATTCGATAAAACATTGCATTGCTTTTACAATAAAAACATTTCATTTTATCAGATAGGATTACCTGTAAGGAAGACAGTTTCAGTATTGGTGGCAGAGCCTATAACAAGTTGCCAATAGAAAAAGCATACTCTGTTTATGGGATGTGAAATACCGCAGTGTTGGGGCAATCAATGTGGCTATGCCTGCATATAGGGGGATGGGCTCAATGGACATCCCAGATTCTGTGTACATATTTCCTCCTCCTCACCCAGAGGAATTATCAGAAAACTAGTGAGTCTGGTATTTAAACATAAATTCTTCTGTAATTTGGTGCTCTTCAATGGAGGTTTTCAGAGCTCAATTTCAGTTTCATCTCAAAGTGGAATTTCAGAGTTACTTGACAATAACAGGTTTGCTCTCGAAAAATGAAAATGGAAAGTGAAGTCTGGATTCCCCCAGCCCCACCCCCATCCCACTTACCCTGCTGAGGACTTTCAGCCTCTTCCAGAGTAAAGAACATGCTCAGTGTTGATGGAAACGCAGTGAGCTACCTTGTGGAAACGCTTTAGTGCATTTAAATGTTTACTGTAGCAGAAATGCCCAAATCACCCAGAGAAATTCATAGCACTAAAAACATTAAAGTTTGCATACTCTTGTGGATTCATATATTCAAGCTCCTGAAAGATCTAACGTGCATTTGAACTCAAATGCAATATATACAAATAGTCCATGAAGTAGTCTCATATTTTGATCCTGGATTTTCTAGCATTGCATATAGGAGGGTTTTCTTTGTCATTCATCTAGCTAGAGGATCTGGATAAGATAATCAGAAACAGACAATGCGCAGTGGCTCACGCCTGCAATCCCAGCCTTTTGGGAGGCCGAAGCAAGTGGGTCACCTGAGGTCAAGAGTTTGAGACCAGCCTGGCCAAAATGGAGAAACCTTGTCTCTAGTAAAAATACAAAAATTAGCCAGGCATGGTGGCTAGTGCCTGTAATCCCAGCTACTTGGGAGGCTGAGGCAGGAGAATCACTTGAACCCGGGAGGTGGAGGTTGCAGTGAGTTGAAATTATGCCTCTGTACTCCAGTCTGGGTGACAGAGCAAGACTCCGTCACCACCTCCCCTGCTTCCCCCACCTAAAAAAAAGATAATCAGAAACAAAAGTGTATTGTGATATGCCAAAAAAAAAAAAAACAAAAAACTATCTAGATAATCTCCTAAAAAGAAGTTTCCCTCAAACAACAACTCTAAGTCCTTGACTTTGTGGACTAAGTTGGAAGACATTGGTAGAGCTGGGACTATTCAGATTCTGATGTGGAAAGTAGAGATATTAGGGATTTCTACAGTATAAAAGCTGTTTGTAGCTAATGAAAATCTAACTAAAAATCAAATCTTCTGTTTAATACTTTGGAATTCCACGTCATTTAAGTTTAATAGAAAAAGTAACTATTAGTAGAATTCTTTTAAAAAATGAAGATAAAAGGTGAAACCAATAAAAATATAATTCATTGCCAACATTTAGATAGGCAGGTAGTAGAATATTTACTATTTTATGGTCTTTGTTTAAACAAGTGGTTTTTCAGATAGCACTTCTCAATTACTCTATGCTAGTTACATTTTAAGGCTAGAAAGAGACTCAGTTTAGATCATAATATATGAACTTCTTGTGATTTACTTTTTGATAAATATTGCCCAGTGAAATTTTTTTTTCAGATTCAACATATTGCTTTTCCCAGAAAATACTCGAAGCAGATGCCTTCCCTAAGTAAAGCTGAAATGTGTACAAATTTATCAAAAGGACATTTTCAGCTCAAATAATGAAAAGCTACCCATTGGTCATATAATTGAAGGTTGGGCAGAGGGAGAATCCAGAATATATTGCGTGTTACACCAGTCCTTGTACAAATATATCTTGGGAGACAGCCTGCTTGGTTCTTTTGCAATAGAGTTGGTCTGGAAAGTGACATAAAACCTTCACTATATCATGTGCATTTTGTACACTTTACAGTGTTTTGGTAATAAAAATATGGAAAGGGTTTGTCAGAGTGTGAAAATGACAAATGATTACATATAAATATTTTCTTATGTTTCAGGTGGGAATAGAAGGCAGAGGAATGGTGTGTAATGGTCACACTTAAATTCTTGTCACCATTTAACCAATAAGATCAGTAATTACAGTAATTATCCTGTTTGCTCTTTTTTATCCAAAGCTGTCCCTCAGTGAAAGAAAAAATAAAAGCCACAATATAGGTAGCAATTTGCAAGGAACATGAAGCAGTTTCTGTGTTTAGGCCAATGGTAAAATGCAGCTCCTTTCAGAATCTTACAGAAGTACACAGGGCAGGGACTGGACAATCGCTGAACATTCTTAGTTCTCAAGGTCATATTTCTCACATGGATGGCCCTGGGCAAAACGCAAAACCCTCATTATATGTCAAAACATTCACTGCTTTGAAATTCTTCAGTAGTGCTCCATCATTTGAATATGACGTTCTTATCATTCTGAGTGGCATGCAAGACACTTGACAGCCTGGCCCTTGCTCTGCCTCTCCAGTCTCATATCCTGACACCCACACGTCCACCAATCACCATAGGTGTATCACCATCAATTACTGTAGCTCCTAAGTGAACTATGTCCCCAAGTCTTCCTTCCTTTCTTTAACTCATTCTTTACACATTTCCTGGGTACCTACTACGTGCCAGATAAGACCAAATGATGAGGAGTCAACACGATCCAAAGGCTTGTGCAATTTATGGCCTGGTGGGGCTAACAAAGAAAAATAACAATCCCCATCTTTGCCAAAACAAAAAATAAACATGAATAAAATAAAAACAAATTGTGATAGCTGCTGGGAAGGAAAAAACTTGAGTGTTGACGTAGAGACAATCAGGGAGGAGAGGAAGGTGGTGACATTTAGAGTGTACCAGGTGAAAATCCATGGCAAAGACTTCCAGACAAAGGAAACAGCATGTGCAAGTCCTAATGTGAAAAAGGCTTTTTCAGGCTCACAGAATTGAATAAAGGCCAGTGCAGCTGGAGTGTGGTAGGTGTAGGGGACACAGCACAAGGTGAGGATGAAGTAGGAGCCAGGCATCAGATCATGCAGGGCCTTGTAGCTCATAGCAAGTACAATTAGAAGTCATGGGTTGGATTTGAGCAAAGGAGCAATATAATTTAATTTACATTTTTAAACAATTGCTGTGGCAGCTGTATGATAAATGAATCAAGAGAAAATAGGTGGGGCCTTTGTTTAGAAGGCTACTCTGGAAGACAAGGAAAGGGATGATAGTGAATGGACTCAAGAGATATATGGAAGTGGAATTAACAATGCATTTGAGGTTTTGTCTTTGACTAATTCCTACTTCCTTGAAGGCTCAGACCAAGCATCACCTCCCCTACAAAGCTATTTCTAAGGCCCCTCAATCCTCAAAGGATTGGAGGCTGTCTCCTGTTTTCTAAGTAGCCTGTATCAGGCCTCCACAATGTGACATACCATCATATTGACTTGCTTGTCTGCCTTCTATAAGACTGTGAACTTTGTTAGGATAGAGGCTGTGTCTTGTCCTTGTCTGCATCTCCAGCCTGAGCACAGAGCTGGTGCATAAGAGGAGCTCAATAGCTGGCAGGCACATGGGTGAATTGTGCCCTCTGGCCTGCTGGAGAGCTCTTTACAAGACACGAACCCCTGAGTAGAAGCCAGACCCAGGGCTTTGGGATTGATTCTGATGTTGAAAGACCTGTGGAAGAGCTACTGCATACCAAGGACACCTACGTCCATGAGAAGTGACCAAGAAATCTCAGATAGGAAGGCAAATTGATTTTTCCAAAGCCATTTCAGAGGAAGGAGTTCTTGACTGAGGTGGACTCTCTTGCAAGTACTTCGAGTTCCATTTCTAAACCCTGCTGCGACAATTACAGTTCAGAAACACTTGCTTGGAACATATAGTTGAGCAGACATGCTGTCATTTTTGACAAGGGTTTGCATTTATCAGTTGTGTTTCTGGGAGCTGTTGGACAGAAATCATAACCAAGCTGTCACCACAGCCTCCCATTACCTTCAAGCAGATTCCTTTTAATTCACCTCCATGTAGATTTAAGTGTCTAACAAGCACCAGGTGCCTGGCTGTTGGGGTAGGGCTAAATGTCAGGGTATTTATAAAGGGTCTCTGTTCCTGAGAATCCACAGGTTTCTAAACAACTAAATAAGCACTTGTAATTGAGGATAGACACATGTATATGTATTTATACATGTACAGTCACACACCAGTCAACAAAGGACCACATGTATGATGGTGGTTCCATAAGATTATAATGGAGCTGAAAAATCTCCATTACCTAGTGATGTTGTAACTGTCATAACATCCTAGTGCAACGTATTACCTTTTACATATTTAGGTACACAGAAACTTACCACTGTGTTACAATGGCCTACAGTATTCAGTATAGTGACATGGTTTGTAGCCTGGAGCAATAGTATGCCATTATAGCGTAGGTGTTTTTTGGGCTATACTGCTAGGTTTGTTGATGTTTGCACAATGACAAAATTGTCTAACACTACATTTCTCAGAATGCATCCTTGTCGTTAAGCAATGTGTGACTGTATATGTGTGTGTGTATATATATGTGTGTGTGTATAACACTGTATGTATACACACACACACACACACACACACACGCCTGGTGGGAGAAAAAAATAATAGGATAATTTATTCATTCCTCTGGGAGAAAGAAAAAAGTGTGTGTTTGTTCAGGGAGAAGCTTAACTTGACTTGGGTCAGTAGGAGTTTGTTATCAGTCTCTCTCTGTCAACTTCCCAGAGGCAGGAAAGCCCAAGGTTTAAGGTCTTTAGCACCAGAGCTAGATAGTCTGGGTTCAAATCTGCCAGTTATTTAACTACTCTTCACCTCAGTTTACTCAACTGTAAAATGGGATAATAATAAAACATATCACAGAGTGTTGCTGTGAGAATTAAAGAAGTTAGTACCTATGTGCCTGGAAAGGTCATTCCACTGGGAATAGTATGCACAGAGGTGATGGATGTCCCTGGAATGTCAAAGAAGAGCAAACCTCTGGTGTGAACAAAATACAGGGTGTGTTTCAATAGGAAGATTGGAGGGGCAATTGGAAACACAGTTTGTGGCCCAGATCCTGAAGGGTTTTGTAAATCACACTAAGAAATTGGATTCTAGGCTGTAGGCAATGAGAACTATCAACGATTTCAAACAAGGGAATGGTATGATCAAGTTTATGTTTTAGAACAGTCCTTCCTGAATAAATAGAAAGTTCTGGACCAGAGGAAGCAACAAATGAGAGGCAGAGTCTCACCAGACGGTTACAGCAATAATCCATGTCAAATGATTTAAAATCCGGAATAGGATGGTAGCAGTAGGGAAGGCTAACCTGATAAATTTAAGGTTTTCTGAACATTTTGATTATGGGACTCTTCTTTCCTTATATAATTTCCAAAAATTCTTCAGGACTCAGTTTGGGAAATGCTGGCTCAGAATTTACTCATTTTGTGGATGTTTTGTTTCCTTACATCCTTCTGCATCTTAGATTATTCCTGCAACCCAGCAGGAATAGTGATCACAAATGGAGGAACTCATAAATTATCTGATGATGGACAGTTTGACAGATCAATAAGTGAGCCAGTCTTCCATAGAAACCGAGCTTATTCTGAAATCTCTGGATTTTCACATCAGCCAGCCTTCTGCCATAATGCTCTCTTTTCTTGGCTGCTCAAGAAACTTTGTGAGGAGAGTAGTGTGATAAAAGTTGTATTTGAAGAATATTAATCTGTTGTCACTCATTTTAGATTGGAGGGAGAAAAACATAGTGCTCTGGAGGCTTAGCATTTCTTTTCAGTGCATTTTATGCAGTTCTTTCTGAAGACAAAAATAATAATAAATCCTTAAACTGTGCCAGGCAGAAATCTAAGTGCTACACACACAAAGACACACACACACAGATACACACACACACACAATCTTTGTAATAACCTTATAAAGCAGACACTGTTATTAGCCCTATTTTGTAGATGAGCAAACTGAGCTACAGAAAAAGCCAAAGTCACATAGCTAACAAAGAGTAAAACCAGGAGAGTAAGTAACAGTAGCTGGGTTTAATAAATGTGGAATGAATGTGTGGGTGAAAGCGTTGAGGAGTTAACAGAATGAATTTTGATAAGAGACTGTGATAAGAGTTAGAAAAGTGAGAAGAAATTACACATTTAGGTTAAGGACAACATCAGGAGTCAAAATGGGAAAGGAGTCCTCTTGTTAACCTGGACAGTATTCCAAAGAAATTACTCTTCAAATGAGAGAGTTTGAAGTAGAGGTAGTAAAGCAAGTGAAATTTACTCAAAATTACAGAAAATATGGCACATTGGGAAAGTTAACACATTTCTCTGCTGTTAAGATCAAGCCCCTGTATTATTATCTGCTCTTATAAATGGTGTTTGAAACAGATGCCATTTCAACTGCAAGGCATTTACTGAGTGAGGCCCAAGAAATGTTTTCAATTTGCTGGATGTGACTTTGAGAATAGGAATGGCATCTGTATATCTAGAAAGGGTGCAGAGTGTGTGCTGCCTTAGTGACACAGTTCTAAACAAGACATCGACCCCTGAGTCTATCAGTACGCTCTTACTTAGCTTCTATATACCTAGCCCTCTGTGTTAGGTGTTAATGCCTAAATACCATTAATCAAAAACAGTCCTAAAGCATATATATACTAGTGTTAAGTATTAGGAACCCAAAATGGATAAAATATAATCTCTAATCTTCTAATCAAGTTGGAGAAAGCTAATACAAACTTAACTTATACCCAGTATAGGACGATGATAATATGTGAATTGTGTGATAAAAACCAACATAAATTTGTTTTACAAATGTACAACATAAGACTGAGTAAGAATGACTCAATAGGGATTTAGGACCGGAGGAGGAATTTTAGGTGGCTCTAGATAGGTAAACAGTAGATGATGAGGAGAAGAGCATTTCAAAAAGGAGGGGAAGCAACAGTACCAAATGCTGATAAAAAATCTGAGACTCCATGAAAAGAAAAAAAAAAAAAAAGCCTTTGAGTTTCTCCACTTAAAAAAGATTGTACTGACCTGGATTTATGAAACGAATTACCCTCAGCATATAATGATAATTACAAATATATTTCTTCTGAAAGCAGAGTCTACTCTTCGATCTTCATAATTTAACTCCCCTAGTTTTGCTACTTTGGGATTCTTGGGTCTTCTGAGTTTTAGAAACCTCTCAGTCTTCCAGTTCTTTTATTCCCAAGGTTGGCATCAAGAGGCGTTCTCAGTCATTTGTTCAGACAACACAGAGACTCAGCCTCCTTACTAGCTTAGAATTCTGGCCCTCTCTGACCTGTCCTTGACCTCAAATAAGGTGCCAGTATCTATCCAATTAGGCTCATCCCTATGCTAAAGAGGTAGGCCCAGGCCAGCATCGTCTTTGCGCTGTACTTTTATCTGAGTACATAGCTCATGTATCGCAGCAGGCGAGCCGGTGCTGACATACAGCACACCCTGATTGCCATCAATCTGCTCCCAGAACCATCTGCCCAACCATCACAAGATATCACTTTGGGGCTGACATCTTTGGGGCCAAGTCCCAGCCAGGAGATGTGTGTCACCCAGGGATGACAGTCTGATCAAAATGCATGATGGATAGGGTAAAACCACCACCCCATCACTCATGAGCAAGGAGGCAAAAATTGTCAAGGTAGGAGTGTCAAGTGTGGGGAAGGTAATTTCTGACAGGTGATTAATGCCAAGGAGCCAGCAATCATCCAGGTACTGCCAAGAGAAATGGGCAGTTATATATATTTTTTCTATGACAGTGCCTCCCTTCCCCCTACTCTTGACCTCTGGTTTTACAATATGTTACATAAAATCTTTACAGACGACTTTTTCTTCACCAAATTCTAAATATTTTTTCTCCTCAAATTCTAGAGGCTATAGTACATACACTGTGTACACACACATTCACACAAAATGGAATTCTAACAAGACCCCATAGTCTCATCACCTTTTGCAAACCAGCTGAAATGATCTCCAGTTAATGTTACTCTGATGGTCCTTAAGGAAGCAATAGGTCAGTCTGTCTGGGGCCAAATCTGGGCTATAACGATGACCCTGAGCAGCTGATTGTATGTCTGTGTTTAAGCTTCCTTGTCTATGAAATGAGATTGTTTTGAGGATTAAAGGAGGATCTCACCTTTGTGGTTTACAGTCAATGCTTAAGTGTTAGGTAATATTATTATTGTACTTCTGCCATGCTTGTTACATATGAGAGAAAATTTTCAAACCTGCAAAGATTTTGTGGAACAAAGGACATCTGGAGGAGGCAGATATAATGAGCTAGAACAAAGGATGCTTGGACACTTGAATGGGCCTGAGTCCTTTGCCTTGGAACACAGAGCAAAATAATAGCAGGAAGCAGGGAGCCAAAGCCACCCTTAAAACTGCTGGAAGCTGGTCCTCCTTTTTACCCAGGCCTATGTAGAGGCCCCATTAGCTTATTCAGTTCATGGAGGACTTAGCAGAGGTAACAGAAACCCTGAAGGATGATCGCAGGACTCATTTTTGTGGCCCACAGTCATGTGTAGACTCCCAGTGAAAACATGTGTGGATATTCTGAGCACGGAGCACCTGGCAGGCAGCAGTATGTCTCAGAATTCTGGCCTTCTCTGACCTGTCTTGGCTTTAGGCAAGAGACGGAAGCCACATTGGTTATTTCAACAGAGAGAAATCCAAAGTACTCCAGAGGTAGCAACTACCAGAAGCAACTTCAAGTCCATGTGGACTTGGGAACGAGGGGAAGCAGAGGTTACAATTATTCAGACTTAGGCCTCTAGGGAGGGGCATCCCTCAGCTGGTGCTGAGATCTTTGACGAGGTGTGATGTGGCTGCTTTTCAAGTGTTGGAAAAATTGGCGTCAAATTGGATTCAACTGCTGCTTCTAGAATACGAGAACACTTACTGGGGTGAAGAAATGAAGCGGGGCTGCCACTGACAAGGGACAGTAAGGAGCAAGTCCCTTTTCCCTCCTGGAGTCTTGCAGGCTCTCTGGTGCATCTTATTGGATGCATTTCACAAGGGCCTCTGGCCAAGCAGTAACGAAGTTTACATGGTCTCAGCTCCTGGGTCACACAAAGCAGGGTATAGAAGGCTGGGTGTGGAACTGAGAGGAAGCAGCTGATTCGAATCTACTCCTTCAACTACCTAATAAACGCTGACTACCTACTGTGTGTCAAACATTGAAGGCTAAGAAGCATTACCTTGTCTTCTAGGGACTCAGGAAAGGAGAAGGAGAGTAAAGGAAACAGCAAGTGTGACTTGGACTGTGACTGAGAAATGTAGAACGTAAAGTAGAGCACCTCATCCAGCCCTGGGAGGAAGGACGGATGGGGAGAGAACAGCCCAGAGCTGAATGTTAAAAATGAGTAGGGCCAGGCGCGGTGGCTCATGCCCGTAATCCCACCTCTTTGGGAAGTTGAGGCGGGCGGATCACTTGAGGTCAGGAGTTGGAGACTAGCCTGGGCAACATGGTGAAACCTCGTCTCTACAAATTCAAAAGTTAGCCAGGCATGGTGGTGCGTCTGTAGTCCCAACTACTCAGGAGACTCAGGCAGGAGAATCACTTGAACCCAGGAGGCAGAAGTTGCAGTGAGCCGAGATCATGCCACTGCACTCTAGACTGGGCGACAGACCCAGACTCCATCTCGGAAAAAAAAAAAAAAAAGAGTAGGGATCCGCTATCAGGGGTGTCCAAGGGGAGAACATAGTCATGGGTTCTTAGTTTCTGTTTCTGGTTGGGTTGGTAAAGCCCCTTCCTCATCCCTCTTTTCTGCTTATCACTAGAGACAGAAACTAAAACCCATGGCTTAGGCTGCTAAAAGCCTAAAACAAAACAAAACAAAACAAAACAAAACAAAACAGAACAATAACAAAACAACAAGATAAGGCAGATTATCTTGACATGGACAGGTTTGCACTAGATGAAGGAGAAGAGGAAAGTCCGTAGATCCTGACACACAGAACAGGTCAGGAGGAGCCTTATATGCCAAATATGGAATTGGGATTTTTCTCCTGAAGGCAACGAGAAAATACCAAGAATTTTAACCTGACATAATCAGATTCGTGTTTTGTTAAAAACGTGTTGAACATGGTTAGAATGGCATCTGAATGACCACTGGGAAAACACTGCTACAGGCTAGAATTGTTAAATTTGGTTTGCATAATTAATACGTGTACAAAAGAAAGATAATAATAAAAAGTAGACAGTAAGAAGTGAGAAATCTCACTCTCCTGCCTCCTATCAATCACCATTTTTATTTTCTTCATGTTTTCCGTGTTGCTTTATTTCAACACAAGTAAATATGAGCATTTATTTTTATTTTCCACCCCTTTTGGCACAGTCTTTTCTTACTTGAAACAATGCTAGAGGAAAGAGGCTCCAAAGTGGGATTTCCGGGTCAATGGATAAATGCTTCAGTAATCTTGGTAGATGTTTCCAGATTTGGTGGCTATTTTTTCTTTTTAGATGTTGTACCATTTTGTACTCACACCAGCATTACGGGTCAGTGCCGCTACCCACAGCCTGGCCAACAAAGCATGCTGTAAAAACTTTGGGATAGTTTCTGCCACTCGATAGTTGAGAAAATGGAATGTTAGTGTAGTCTTTAATTATGAGTGAAATTGTGCTTTTGTTTCAGTTGTTTAAGAGCCATTTACATTTCATTTTCTTTGGTCTATTAATGTTTTTAAAGCATTTTTCTATTCGGTTGTTCCTCATCCATTTTCTGATTCCCAAGAGTCGCAAATATTTTTTCCCAGTTAGTTGTACGTTTTTGAAGGATTTGGTCTTTGTTTTGTTTGCCATATGAGTCATAGTTTTATACTGTCAGGTTATTAAACAGTTCATGCATGTTTTCTTCAAATACATTTATAATTTCATTTTTATATTTAAAACTTTGATGCATTTGGAGTTTGTACTGGTATAAATACAACGTTTTCCTTTGCAAATGGCTATCCAGTGATCCTAACACCCTTTATTAAAATTTCCCTCTTTACCTCACTGGTTTAATGTTTCACTATTATCATATTATATATCATATTATAAATTATATTATAAATTTTATATTATCATATTATAAATTTCCCTATATATTTGGGTTTCCTTTAGAAAATGTGTTTATTCTATTAATCTGTTTATCTATTCCTGAGTCAGTAAGTTTTACTTATCCATGCTTTATATAATATTTTAATATCAAATGTTGATTGGCCTACTAATTACTGTTCTTTTCTTAAGCACTTCAGGTATGACTTGTTCTCAGTGAACCAATTTCTTATGTAAGGTTTAGCTTCGTAAATGTCAAAATGTCTCTTTTACTTATTTTTCTGAAATGGTTTACATATTACCCTAGTTTTCGAACAGAAATTATTATATAATATATGTCTTTCATAATGACTCAGAGTCTTTATTATGAACATTAACTAACTCACAATTTATGAAACAAAATAAGACTTTTGGACATAAAGGTCTATTTGCCCCTGTGTTAAGTGGCCCCAGATTGCAAATTTGCAGAAGCTATGTACAACTCTATCTCCTCCCTTGCTCCCGGTTGCTCCCGGGAGACCTGCCCAGAGTCTCTCTGCCCTCTTCTAACTGTGATCTAAGTGGATGGCTAAAGAATTCTCTGATGAAGAAAGTTGACGAGCTCCTGAGCGCTCATTCATACATACCCTGCTTGGGTTCTAGCTCTGTAGCAACTCAACAAACCCTGACCTGACCTTATCTTCTCTTTAGGTAGATTTAATCAGGATAATCACTGTATTGTCCAGATTTGGGTACGTTCATGCTATATTGATAATGTGTCTCTTTCCTGAATTTTCTTCTTTTCAGGTTCCAGTTTGTGAATTCAGGCTCCATTCCGCTTGTGCTTATTAACTTGTTGCCACCACCACCACTGTATCCCATCACACTGTATCCCTGACTCTAATCTCCCTAAATACTGAGACCTGTATCTTGTCATAGCGGAGGCTCAATATTTGCTGCATTTGAACAGTTTTATGAAATATAAATATGAAAACTAACTACAATTAAACCTGCTGAGTCTGACTATCAATTGTTTCAGATGCACAAAAGTGGGTAAGAAGTCTCAAGACAGGGATATTTAGAAGTGTCTCAGTCCTGCTGTCTCAGTTAGTTGGAATGATCCTTCCTCTTCTATGCATTGTAATTGCATTAGGAATTTCCTCTACATTTACCCAATATCCTGTATTATTACTAGGGTTCAGGGCCCTGGCTACAAAAGGCTTTCAAAATAGGTCACTTTAACTTTTGCCAACACTCTTCACTCTGGCTGGGTTCCTTGTCTCTTCTGCAATTTTCTTTGCTGCAGTTTCATAAAACACAATCCACTGATGCTGTCTCCTCCCTGTGCATTTACTCCTTTCCAGCTTAGGCACCACCATGTTCCCTTTGGCTCCCAGCTGTTTCTTTGGGGCTGCCCGCCCTCCCAAGACCAGACACTTGGCTCCCAGTCCTCTCACAGTCTCTTCACCTACTATCTGCCCCGTGGGAGACTGATTGTATTGTTACATCTTTCTCTTTCTCACTCTCTATATCATAAAAGAGTTATTTACTTGAATGGGAGGCCCATTGCCCCAGGAGACAGACCAGAAATTCTTTGTATGGTACTTCAAGTTTTCTCATTTTTCGTTTAGTAAAGCAGCAGGATCCTGAGGCTGGTTTTTAAGCATGTTACTCTCCAGATGAGTTTCTTTGGCCTTAGTGGCCTCTGTTTGGACTGCTTTTCTTTATTTTCTTCTATTATCTCTTCAATGACAGAGTTGCAAGTATCACTAAATTGTACTTTCCCACAGCAATGCCCTGGTTTCTATGTCTAATGCCTTAATAATAATGGGCTTCAATACTTGATCACCAACAGTACCACGGGTTTTCCTGGATCCCATATTCTGTTCACAAATTCTAGGCTTCACATTTGCTCCAGACTTCACTTTAGAGACATAGTTTGCTTTTTGATTCTTAGCTAACCTAATAGCAATTAAATCGATTTAGCTGATGCAAAACTGATTTTGATTGACAATGATGGATGGGTGGATAGATGACAGATAGATAGATAGATAGACAGCCAGACAGATAGATAAGTTTCTCTAAATTACAGTTTCTCAACATTAGAACTATTGATATTTTGGATGGGATAACTATTTGTTTTGAGAGGTTGTTCTGTTTATGGCAGGATGTTTAACAGCATCCCTGGCCCTTCTCTACCTACTAGAGAGTAGCGTTCACCCTATCAAGTTAGACAACCAAAAATGTCTTCAGGTATTGCCGTATGTTACTGGGTGGCAAAATCACCCCCGCTTAATAATCACTGCCCTAAATCCATTATACTCTCAGTTATTAGTAAATAATCATGACAAAATCATTAATATTTTAAAGCTAGTGTAATTAAGTGAATACTACAGGTCAGGCCCTTTGGAAAGTACTCTTATACATAAACTTGTTCCAAGCTTAAAACAACTCTATGAATTAAATATGAGGGAAAAAAGATTTTAAAGTCACAAAGCTAGCAAATGGTGGAGCTCTTTTGTTTCAACCATTAGTCAATTCCAAAGCTCATGCTGTTTACAATTATCATATACATTTTACACCTTCTCTTCTATGACATAGCTATTTCTATCGATATGGACATCTGGCTTAGAAGATGAAGGGTTTTTTTAAAATCATTTTTTCAAGTTCATGAGTACTGAGAGTGAGCATGGTGCTTTGACCATAGCAGACATCGAGGAACGTTTGTTGAACTGAGTACCTTTTAATTTTTTCTGTGAATGAAACATTCCTTTCGCTGTGCTTTGCACACAGTAGGTTCTTAGTAACTATTTTCCAAATGAATATACTACAATCCAGAAAAAACAGATGAATCACCCTCTATTTGTTTCCTATATTTTTCTGAACTTTTATAATGGGGGATAGGGAGTGATGACAGTTATCTTTAGATAGCATTTGTGTTCCTTTTTATCTGTTGACTTTGACCTTTCTGAATCCTTTTCTTGTATTTATTATTTTCTTTCCAATTCAGTCTTGATTAATATCATAACCAGAGTAATGTTGCATTACTCCACACCATTTTCTGTGGAATTAGAGCCGTATTACAAATACTATTTAATTTATCCTCTAATTCTTTAGCGAGGAGAGTAGGGGATATTATTTTTTTCCTTTTAGTAGACAGGGTTAATTGGAGACATCAAATAACTGACACACCCAAAGATTATTAAATCAAATCCTTGACTCCTAATCCATAGCATTGCCATTACGAAAGTAAACTTCTCTGTTAAGAAATAATAGAACTCCACTCTCAAACCCCTCCCACCACCCAATTTAATCAATGAACACAGACTGTGTCCTATAGACATACCCTGTGGAAGTGGAGAAAGACACATTTATTTTGTGCCTATGCAATCCTGACTACTCTGTTAGTCACTTTAAATTTAAATTTGTAAGCCTACTTTGAAGTAGGTATTAAATGTATCTCCTTTTTTAAATATAAGGCTTAAAAATTTTAAGAAATCTGCCCCAAATCTACAGCTAGAAAGTAGCAATACCAGGTATTAAAAATGGTTGTGGTTTCAAAGGAAATTCTACTGTTGTTATTTTTAATTTAACTCACGCAAACTGATATGGTTTGGGTGTGTCCCCACCCAAATCTCATCTTGAATTGTAGCTCCCACAATTTCCACCTGTGATGGGAGGGACCTGGTGGGAGATAATTGAATCATTGGAGCAGGTCTTTCCTATGCTGTTCTTGTGATAAAGAGTAAGTCTCACAAGATCTGATAGTTTTATAAAGGTGAGTTTCCCTGTACACACTCTCTTGCCTGCTGCCCATATAAGACGTGACTTTGCTCTCCACCATGATTGTGATGTCTCCCCAGCCATGTGGAACTATGAGTCTATTAAACTTCTTTCTTTGATAAATTACCCAGTCTTGGGTATGTCTTTATTAGCAACGTGAGAACAGACTAATACACAAACCCTTCTCTAAATAAAAAGCAGTCAAAATAAATCAGTGCTTAAATAGGATTTCTCAATTCCCCACTGTTGTTCAAGAACCAGCCCTCCCATTGAAGCAGAAAGAGAGGTAGAAGAGTTTAGCTTTTGGGTCCACATGTTGAACACAGGAAAGGAGAGCAAAAACTAGGCAGGCTCTGGAGGGCTATAAGATGGACACATACTTCCTCTTGCCTTCTCCCCAGGAATACCAAAAATTGTGGACTGTTACAGGTATGGAAAGGTTGCCACCTTGTACTCCAGAGGCTTTTTAGTAGATGAAGTGACCCCAGGATGCTGCACATGGTGCTTTGGGATTCTTACAGATGAAAAGTGCTATATACATGTCAGATATTATTACACAGCACTTATAAAAAATGTTTCCACTTATTGGTGTGGACTCACTATTGAATAGTTTAGAGTTGATAGTTATTGCTAGTAATAGCAGTCAGAATAGCAGTATAAATGGCCCTTTTTTGCTGTACTTTGCTCCATATTTTACTGGTTTTTTTTTCCTTCTGTAATCCAGGGTGGCCTAGAACAAGAGGGAAACAATATTTGCTGACAAAGCTTAAAAATAGAAAAATGACTATTTTTTTTTATTGTGGTCAAGGTCAACAGCAAGGGATGAATTTACACGAGTATGTATCATAAACAAATTTAGGCCGCAGGAAGTTTTTAAAAAATTATAAGAATGTGACATTTTTATTTTTGAAATTCATATTATAATATAAATGCTACCGTCTTTTGACAGTGTGACCTTTGTAATTGGAAACATGCACCTTTTTTAGCAGATAATGCAATCATAGGAGGCTGGTATGTTTTTAATCTAACTTTAAAATCTTTAAAGACAATTATCTGGTCACTGAATTATTTGGTCTGGTCAATTGTGCTAACCATCAATGCCCATTGGCCTCCTATTTATTCTTCTGGCTTCTGTAGGAAGCCACTTGAGAGAC
This sequence comes from Piliocolobus tephrosceles, assembly GCF_002776525.5. Classification (NCBI taxonomy): domain Eukaryota; kingdom Metazoa; phylum Chordata; class Mammalia; order Primates; family Cercopithecidae; genus Piliocolobus; species Piliocolobus tephrosceles. The sequence continues at coordinate 74,112,672 of NC_045439.1, read as the reverse complement.
ATGCCCATCACCTTATCTTCATGTCATTGAATTCTTCACAATCAGCTCCTGTTCAGCCAAGCAAATAGTGCTACCTCGAGCAGCAAAATATCCCTATTCTTCTCACTTTGCTTTGGCTATAGCCTGGACTTTTTGCTCTAATGTTATGAAAACCTCAATATAGCAGAGAAATGAGATTTTCTTGTCTTCTCTCAGCCTTGACAAAAGCTATTCTTCCTGCTCATGGGTACTGGCCACCACTTTTCAATTACACACCACTGTCATCTACATAAGCTTATATAACTCTCAAAATTTCTTGAATTAAACATGATTTCTACCTTTCAGAGAAGGAAACTGAATTCTGAGAGGTTAAATTCAAAGCCTCAAGTATACACAACCATTATATCAAGTCAGAACTTGATTTCAAATTCAGACCTCTTGATTTCAAATTCTAGCAGCTTTCCTTTATGTGAGGAGTTAGAACACTTTCACACTTTCTGTAAAGAACTAAATATTTTCAGCTTTGCAGCCTATAGGGTTTCTGTTGCAACTGCTCAACTCTGCCCTTTAGAGAGAAAGCAGTCATCAACAATATGTAAACAAATGTCTGTGTTCTGATAAAACTTTATTTAAAAACCAGGCAGCTGCTGGGTTACAGTTTGCCAGCCTCTACTGTAGATGGCACTTTCTCTGTAACTCTATTCCGTTTGGGATTTAGTTATGGACTCCCTCTTCTGGCCAAATTTTTACATAGTTTATTTACAAAGATTAGAAAGGAAGAGAAAATAATTCTATGCAGCCCCGTAACCTAAGCTACTAGCTGACATCATTTTCCAGTATAATAGTCAATTTATGGAGCAGAAATAATACTGAATTTAGAGCAAAAAAACTTGGATTTGAAGTTGGGATCTATACATTAGTAACTTCAGAGCTGTGTGAGTTTGAGGACACCATTAACTTCTCTGAGACCCAGGCTAATACAGAAATGATTTGAAAAGTTATTTCATGGGTGCTTATAAGGATCAAATGTGGTGCATGTGGCAGTGATGAAATCAGTACCTGCTACAGAATAGGCTCTTAGTTTAGCCAGTTCAGGCTCCTATAAAAAATATCATAAACCGGCTGTTTTATAAACATCAGAAATTTATTTCCTACAGTTCTGGGGGCTGGAAAGTCCAAGATCAAGGCATCAGCAGATTCAGTGTCTGGTGAGGTCTTGCTTCCTGGTTCCTGGTTCATAGATGGCAAAAGAGCTCTGTGGGGTTTCTTCTATAAAGGGACTAATCTCATTAATGGCATATCTGTCCTCATAATCTAATAATCTTTCAAAGGCCCAACCTCCAAATACACTCACCCTGGGGGTCAGGTTTCAACATATGAGTTTTGGGGGACACAAACATTTAGTCTCTAATAGTCTTCAATAAGACTATTGAATCTCTGTTTTAACATAATGGGAGCTTTCTGTTTTAAGATTCTGGGGTTTAGATCAAGGAATATGAAGATGATATTGGTTAGGTCATTTCATGTATGTTTGTGAAGTCATTAGTTTATTAAATCCAAATAGAATTTGGGGCAAATAAAAGATTGCTGTTTATAGAGTTTGGGGGTTATAGATATTACCATATTACCACTACAAATGGTGTTTCAGCTATTGATTTTAATCAGAGGTGTGGTAGCCTTTGTGGTTGTTTTTTTCCGGCTTTCATTCTACTCTGAAATGATTAATCTAAGAGAATCCTGTAATCCTATTTGTCTTGCCAGTGATTGGTTTAAGGATAAGCAGAACTCCAGTTCTGGTCATTAAGATAAAAGAAGAATTCTACTGTTGGGGGCTTCTGGAAAAACTTTTCTCTCTCTTAAGAAAAAGGCATGTAAAGAGACTGCTCCTTTCTTCCTCCATACATCCTTCTTGCTGGAGGTTTTTTTCTGGGGTAGAAACAGCCATCTTGCAACCAGGAAGAGGCCAGCTGAGGGCAAAGCTGACACACGGAGGATGGCAGAGCAGGATGGAAAGAACTGGAACTTTTGATGACTCTGTTGAGATTCCGAAGCAACCAACCTGGGAATCTTGTTATGTTAGGTATCAAGATCATCCAAGGTATTGTTTAAGCCCATTTGATTGGATATTTGATTTTTTCCCATCCTAACAGATATTCTTTATATTTTTAGTGACTTTATTTAAAGGCTATAGCTGAGAATAAGAAATGTTGGATTGTTGTCTTGATTCTGTCACTCTGATTAACTGAATGATTTCCAGAGAATCATCTAACTTTGCTAATTTTTAGTGTTTCTATTCATATAATGAAGGAGCCAGATAGAAAAATTAAACCTTAAATATATTTCCTTCTTTTAATAATCTGTAGATTTACGATAATGCACAGAAATGTCTTTTTAATTATTTTTCACAACACATTTTAGTCTAGATCTGTGCTGTGCAACATGTTAGCTATTAGCCACATGTAGCTAGTCCAGGTTGAGTTATTCTGTAAGTGGAAAATATGTACAGGGTTTTGAAGACTTAGCATGAACAAAGGTAATGTGAAATATCTCATTAATCATTTTTATATTGCTCATATATTGAAATGATAAAGTTTTGGTTACATAGGGTAAAGTAAAATATATTATTAAATTGATTTAACCTATTTTAAAAAACTTTTTAATGTGACTATTAGAAGATTTATAATTGCATTTATGTTCACATTACTATATTTCAGATGGGTAGTACTGGTCTAGATTGTACTGTGTGTACTACAGCTCAGCAAAAGCACTCTCACAAAGGTCAAACTAGATTAAACCCTAACAAATAATTTATTAATAAAAAACCTACAGAATTTGCTCCTACACCTTACTTCAAGGACAAGAGATAACTATTCTTTCTTTTATTGCAATTGATTTTCTCATTCTAACAAAAGAAGTTTCTGAAATCTCAGCCTAGAAGCAGGTTGAATATAGCATTTGGCATAAGTAGAATAGAAACCTGAAAGAAAATTCTCTTAAATGTTGAAATACTGAGAAAATGCAGGTAGATACAAGTTTGTCTTATCTTCTCATCAGTGGAAGACATTCAGATTCGGATGATTAGGATGCTCTCTCAATACAAAGAAACAAATGGTGGAGGAGCAGTTTCCAGGGAATGTGCACCTACAGCAAGCTCTGTTCAGGTCAAGCACTCTCAACTTTGTGTCCTGGTGCCCACCATGCTCAGACTACTGATGTGGCTTCAGTATCTACCTTCCCCTTTTTGGCCTATACCATGTAGTAGATGACCACCTACTCAGCCTTAGACACAATGTCTATGAATATAAGCAGCTGCAGGCTGCTGACTTTCTACTTAGCTACTGAATTTTCACATTTTGTACTTTTACTCTAGATCAGGACTTAGCAAACTATAGCCTGCAGGCCAAATCTGGTGCATCAGTTGGGCCTGGAAGCCTAATATATTTACTATCTGGACCTTTGTAGAGAAAGTTTGCTGACCTGTGTTCTAGATATCTTTAAATGAAAATAATGAAAATGACAGGGGGCGAGAGAGAGAGAGAGAGGAGAGAAGAGAGAAAGAGAGAGAGAAAGAAAAAGAAAGAAAAGAAAGAAAAGAAGGAAGGAAGGAAGGGAGGAAGGAAGGAAGAGAAAGAAAGAGAGAGAATCAGCAGAGATTTTATGAGCAGGGAAGATCCAATCAGGTTGCTAGAGATTACTAGATAGTTAGTTGCTACTGTATTTAAGTTTGTGCTTAAAACAATGTGCTATAGAACTTTTCACCTCACCCTGGACCAGACCAGTGCCAGAATAGGGTTACAGTTGGTATCTCTGACATCATTCAAGACTTAAATAGCAACTTACTTATCTCAGTAACTCTGTATCTTTTATTGGTTGATTTAAGTTTTATAATTTTTATTTACTTCTTTTTTCTTTTTTTAAAGATATCTTTGTTTTTTTAACTACTTGAGTTGAAGGACTACATTATTTACTTTATTTTAAAAATTACTTTGTGCTATTAACACTCAGTACAATTTTGACTGCATTTTGCAAGTTTTTATATATAGTATTTTGCTATTACTTTCTAAATATGCTATGCTGCAGCTCTAAATTTTTCTTCAACCCAGAAGTTATTTATGAGAGTGTTTTAATATTGCCGAATAGATAATTTACAAACTTATCAATCGCTTATAAACATAGTATATGCTTTCAAAAATCTGAATTTTTAATCATATAATCTTTCTCCATTAAGTTACTAATGTGATTACTATATTTCAATGGGAAATAATCCTTACATTCCTGTTAGATTTAATTTACATTTATTTATTTATTAATTAATTTACACTTAATAAGTTCCTATATTGGACTTAATGTATTCCAGACACTGTTGTTTTTTTTTTTTTTTTGCTTGAGAATATTTGCATAGTTGTAAACATTTGATAAATATAAACTCAACATTTCATTTAGAATTTTTGCCTCAATATAAATAATTGACTTTGCTTTGAAGTGGCGAGTATATGTTACACGTGCATGTGCTATTGTTATTAGGCTCAATAACAACACTATTGAAGATGCAGAGAATTAATTAGAAAGCTTTTTATTTTTGTATTTAAATTGTACACAACTTAGCTGCTTCTGGAAGTTTTGGTAGAATTCTGGAAGGGTTGGTAAAATTCTAGATGGTCTGGTAGACTTGGTGTTTTATGAAGAGGAACTATTTTTCCAGTAACTTTTAAGAATTGTTCTTGCCTGGGCAACATAGTGCAACCCCATCTCTAAAACAAACAAACAAACAAACAAAACACACACAAATTAGCTGGGCATGGGGGCAGATGCCTATATATAGTCCCAGCCACTCAGGAGACAGGGAGAATGATCACTTGAGCCTGGGAGGTTGAGACTGCAGTGAGCCATGATCATGCCACTGCACTCTAGCCTAGGTGACAAAGTGAGACTCCATCTCCAAAAATAAAAAAAGAAAGAAAGAAAATATTGTTCTATGATTATTTGCTTATTCAAGTTTTTATTTCTTCTTCAGTTAACTTTAAATACTTACATTTTATTTTCTATAAAACTATCAACTTATAAGTAGATTTACACACACACCCAAAGACATACACATAGACACAAAGATTCTGATAGAAATTCACTAATTGGAAACTTGTTAAGGATAATTAATATCTTTATAATTTTGATTTGTCCCATCCAGCAATGTGGCATGCATTTCCCATCATTTTTTCATTCATCTTTTACATTATTTAGTAACATTTTATAGGTTTCTGTCAAATAGCTTATAAACATGTTGTATTAAGTTGTATTTATCCTGGTTTCATGGTAAGCATTGGTAATGTGAATTAGGTCTTTTTTTTTTTTTTTTTTGGTTTTCTAATTGGTTATTCTCAATGTACAGGGAAAGCTGTTGTTTTGTATGTTTACCTTACATTTGGCTGTCTTATCACACTTTGATTTCAGCTGGTTCTCCTGGAATTGACATATAATTTATGGATTTTGTTAATGTGTTCTTCCTTTTCAATATTTGTAGTTCTTTATTATTTTGTTCTTTCGCATTTGCTGGAACTCCAAAGTCATTTGGAGGAACAGTAGTGACAGCTGACCACAGCCTATTTGTTTCTCGTTTAAACTGGATGCCTTGAGTGTCTGTATTAGTTTGTTCTCATGCTGCTAATAAAAACATACCTGAGACTGGGTAATTTGTAAAGAAAAAGAGGTTTAATGGACTCACAGTTCCATATGGCTGGAGAGGCCTCACAATCATGGTGGAAGGCAAAGGAGGGGCAAAACCACATCTTACATGGTGGCAGGCAAGAGAGTGTGTGCAGGGGAACTGCTCTTTATAAAACCATCAAATCTTGAGAGATTTATTCACTATCACGAGAACAGCACAGGAAACACCCAGCCCCATGATTCAATTACATCCCACTGGGTTCATCCCATGACAAGTGGGGATTACGGGAGCTGCAATTCAAGATGAGATTTGGGTGGGGACACAGCCAAAAAACATCACTGTTGTTAGGATAAAATTTGCTATATATTTCTAAGTTTTATTTATTATATTGAGAAATTATTGTTCTTTCTAGTTAATTAAAAGGTTTAGTTTTTTATTGTTGTTATATTTGCTGTTATAGCTTTAAAATTTTGTATCAGGAATGGCTATTGGATTTTATTAAGTGCCTTTCTGTCATCTATAATAAGAGCAGTCACTTGGTTTCTGTTTTATAAATTATCAGTAAGGTAAATAATTTCCCTGTCTTATTAATGTCATGGAATTCTCACTATGTGCTGCTTGGTTAAGAAATAATCTAGCCCCTTCTAATATTGCAGCCTTGAGAATTCCTTGTTCTTTGGGAAGCCTCCATCTTTGCTCTTAGGGCATTCAAATGATTAGATAAGGTTCACTCACATTATGGATGGTAATCAACTTTCCCCAAAGTCTATTGATTTACATACTAGTCACATTTTCTTGTTATTATTTCAATAGTTTTTAGGGAACAGGTGGTGTTTCGTTACATGGATAAGTTCTTTAGTGGTGATTTCTGAGATTTTGGTGCACTCATCACCCAAGCAGTGTATACTACACCTAATGAGAAGTCTTTTATCCCTCATTCCCCTCCCAGCCTTTCCCCAAGTCCCCAGAGTCCATTATGTCATTCTTATGCTTTTGCATCCTCATAGCTCAGCTCCCATTTACAAGTGAGAACACATGATGTTTAGTTTTCCATTCCTGAGTTACTTCACTTAGAATAATGGTCTCCAACTCTATCCAGGTTGCTGCGAATGCCATAATTTCACTTCATTCCTTTTTACGGCTAAGTAGTAATCCATGGAGAGATATATATATATATATATATCACCTTTTCTTATCCACTCGTTGGTTGATGGGCATTTAGGCTGGTTCCATAGCTTCACAATTCAACTATGCTGCTATAAATATGTGTGTGCAAGTGTCTTTTTAGTATAATGACTTCTTTTCCTCTGGGTAGATATCCAGTAGTGGGATTGCTGGATCAAAGAGTAGTTCTACTTTTAGTTCTTTAAGGAAGCTCCACACTGTTTCCATAATGGTTGTACTAGTTTATATTCCCACCAGCAGTGTAAAAGTGTTCCTTTTTTCACCACATCCATGCTAACATATATTATTTTTAAATTTTTAATTATGCTCATTCTTGCAGGAGTAAGGTGGTATTGAACTGTGATTTTGATTTGTATTTCCCTGATCGTTAGTGATGTTGAGCATTTTTTCATATGTTTGTTGGCCATTTGTATATCTTTTTTTGGGTATTGGCTATTCATGTCCTTAGCCCAAGTTTTGATTTGTTTTTTTCTTGCTGATTTGTTTGAGTTCCTTGTAGATTCAGGATATTAGTTCTTTGTCAGATGCATAGTTTGTGAAGATTTTTCACCTATTCTGTGGGTTGTCTGTTTATTCTGCTGATTATTTCTTTTGCTGTGCAGAAGCTTCTTAGTTTCATTAAGTCCCATCTATTTATCTTCTTTTTTGTTGCATTTGCTTTTGGATTCTTGCTCAGGAAGCCTTTGCCTAAGCCAATGTCTGGAAGGGTTTTTCCGATGTTATCTTCTAGGATCTTTATGATTTCAGGTCTTAGATTTAAGTCTTTGATCCATCTTGAGTTGATTTTTGTATAAGGTTGTTTCATTCTTTTACATGCGGCTAGCCAATTATCCCAGCACCATTTGTTAAATAAGGTGTCCTTTTCTACTTTATGTTTTTGTTTGCTTTGTCAAAGATCAGCTGGCTGTAAGTATTTGGCTTTATTTCTGGGTTCTCTATTCTGTTCCATTGGTATATGTGCCTGTTTTTACACCAGTACCATGCCGTTTTTCAGTGACTATAGCCTTGTTTGAAGTTGGATAAGGTGATGCCTCCAGATTTGTTCTTTTTGTTTAGTCTTGCTTTGGCTATGTGGGCTCTCTTTTGGTTTCCCATGAATTTTAGGATTGTTTTTCCTAGTTATTGGAAGAATGATGATGGTATTTTGATGGGAATTGCATTGAATTTATAGATTGTTTTGGTAGTATGGATGATATTGATTCTACCTGTGCATGAGCATAGAATGTGTTTCCATTTGTTTGTGTCATCTCTGATTTCTTTCAGCAGTGTTTTGTAGTTTTCCTTGTAGAGATTTTTCACCTCTTTGGTTAGGTATATTTCTAAGGTTTTTTTTTTATGATTATTATTATTTTTTGCAGCTGTTTTAAAAGGGGTTGAGTTATTGATTTGATTCTCAGTTTGGTCACTTTTGGTGTATAGCAGTGCTACTGATTTGTGCACATAGATTTTGTATCTTGAAACTTTACTGAATTCATTTATCAGATCTAGGAGCTTTTTGGATGAGTCTTTAGGGTTTTCTAGGTATACAGCCATATCATTGGCAAACAGCAACTGTCTTACTTCCTCTTTACAAATTTGAATGCTCTTTATTTCTTTCTCTTGTCTGATTACTCTGGCTAGAACTTCAACTACTACGTTGAATAGATGTGGTGAAAGTGGGCATCCTTGTCTTCTTCCAGTTCTCAGGGGAAATACTTTCAACTCTTCCCTGTTCAGTATAATGTTGGCTATGGGTTTGTCATAAACAACTTTTATTACCTTAAGGTATGTCCCTTTTTTCCCTTAATCACATTTTAAAAATATCTTCTCGGCAACCTCTGGACTGGTGTTTGACCAAACAACTGGGCACCACAGCCTAGCCATGTTGACATGTAAAATTTACCATTGCAACTCACATACACATTTTTTTCTACTCTGTACTATATTTGCATTCAGTAGATGAAAACATTTAATGTTATTATGCTTATCAAATATTTGACTTGTATTACTCTCTCTAGTTTTTTTATATCTTTGGCCTTCACCCATTATTGTCAGCAGCATTTAGTGTCTCTGGGGAGATAGAATAAGACACACAAACAAAGGAATCACCTTTGGGTTTCAATTAGAATTTTTCATTTTAAAATCTATAATACTAGGATGTAATGTTTATGTCACAAACAACAAATCTTAGAAAAAAGGCAGAGCAGGCTACCTTGTTATAGGAGAGGTAAATATTACATAGGGAAAGCAAAGAGAGGAAGAAAAATAACTTTGTCTTTAGGAATCCATGCAGGTGGATTCCTGAAAAGTAATTCTGTATCTCACCCAAAGTCTATTTCCTAGTTAGGTGTGGGGTGTGGAATAGAAACCAGAGATAGAGTTCAGAATCCAAGAGCAGTGGTGAGCTCTATTTGGGTTTTGAGGGGGAGGTCAAGACAGTTGCAAGCCCCACGGAATGTTTCTGCATCTATCACGACACAAAAGTGGTTCAGCAACCCAAATGCCCATCAAGGATAGACTGGATAAAGAAAATGTGGCACATACACACCACAGAATACCATGCAGCCATAAAAAGAATGAGTTCATGTCCTTTGCAGGGACATGATGAAGCTGGAAGCCATCATCCTCAGCAAACTAACCAGGAACAGAAAACCAAACACTGCATGTTCTCACTCAAAAGTGGGAGTTGAACAATGAGAACACATGGATGCAGGGAGGGGAACATCACATACCGGGGCCTGTTGTGGGGTGGGGGACATGGGGAGGGAGAGTATTAGGATAAATACCTAATGTATGTGGGGCTTAAAACCTAGATGACAGGTTGATAGGTGCAGCAAACCACCATGGCACACGTATATCTATGTAACAAACCTGCACGTTCAGCACATGCATCCCAGAACTTAAAGCAAAATAAAAAAATATAATAAATAACAAATTGGTTCAGTAGAAATGCCTGAGACAGCCATGTTCCATCTCTGTGAAGGGCCGGAGATTCCGTTTTTTTCTGCCCATCTCAGTGGATCTTAGAGAGACTGGGGAGCAAGCTAGATCAGAGACGAAAGTAAGGGAGGAAGCAGCTGAGACATATGACCAAAGTTGACCACAGAGGAGCAAAGACCCAGATAGGAATGAGGCAGAATATTTCCCCGTCTGGACTCTAATGTACCTGTATATAGTATTGTCTGTCCATCTAGCACAAACAGACTGATGACTGAATATCCTCAAAGACCCACACCCTTATGTTACTGGACTAACATATATCACTGTTTTCCCAGAAAAGCCTTGATTTATGCCAGTTGCCTCAAGCCTAATAGTTAAGCAGCAGTACTTCTCACTCTAGAAAGTGTCATGGTTTGCACTAAAAACTCTATTGTGACTTAACTAAGGTCTCAGAACTTAGATGCAACACAGGAGGAAAGCACTGAATCAGTTGAGGTTAAGATTTTTCTACCTGGAAAAACAAGAAGTTAAATCTAAAATGGAAATTAAATTCATTAATAGAGAAAATAAGGCTGTTTTTTGGCACTCCTGATAGTGTATGCTGACATTTCAAATCTTTCCTAATTTAAAAAGCACTCAAACCTCAGAAGTTTACATACTCAAGTCCATCTCACTAAGATTACTTGAAAATAATAGGATATATAAAGTTTTAATATTTTATGTACTTAATTTGTCCCTCAACTTTGTAGAGTGCCTTTGTTCTATCAGGGAATATAGCCTTCACTAATTTATTATTATAATACGGTGGAGAGCAAGGGATGCTTTACAAAAGGCTTCACAAGCCCTGCTAAGGGAATTTGGATGGTGTTCAAGGAAGTCAAATAATAGGTTTGTGTTGCAGAGTTGGCTTGAACAGCAGTGTGGGGGATGGACTGGAGGCAGTCAGGAGGCCGCTGCTGCAGTGTAGATGGAAAATGAGTCTGAATTGAGGAAGTAACCAGGGGGAGGCCAAGAGGACAGACTCAAGGGACATTTAGGAAATTAAATAAAAAATATTTGGAAACAAATGTTATGCCGGGAGTGAGGAAAGAAGAGATTTGTTGAATCAGAGAATGAGTTCAGTGTGGAACATGGGGTTGAGGTTCCTGGGGGGTGGTCAGGAGAAGGTGGTGGTTATGCAGGTGAATATGTGAGCTTGGAGCTTGACGTGAAGCTGTGCATGAGGGATTTGTGCTTTGGAAGCATCTGATTTTAAGAAAATAGAAGGCATTGAATAAAGAGGAAAATATATAGTGATTACTGTACTTTCTTTTGATCTTACAGTAACTGTAAAAATTGCCGAAATAAGCTTTATATTGAAGTCAGGCTAGAGGGTAGTATTCTGAAATAAATAAAACTCAATATAACACTTTATGAACTTCTGCATTAGAATTTATGTTGGAATTTACCTTAGACCAGCGTTTTTCAACTGGGTGCAATTTTGACCCTCCAGGAGACATTTGGCAGTGACTGGAGACATTTTTCTGCTTGTCTTAATGGTAGGGGGTAGGCAGTTACTGGCATGTAGTGGTGGAGGCCAAGGATGCTGTTAAATATCTTGCAACTTACAGGACAGCCCCCACCAAACAAAGGACTCCCTGGCCCAAGATGTCAATAGTGCTGAGGTTGAGAAACCCCTGCCTCAGACGATCGAGCTTAGAACATTTTAGAAAAAGAGTTCAAATCATCCTTAAATTGTTTTTCTGTTCAAGAAACACCAGAGAAGGACTTTCGCTGTAATGCATGAAAGAACCTTGATATTCTGGCTGGGAAGTCCATTCCATTAGCCTTTCAACTCAAAAGAATGTTTTCCTGGTTAAAAGCCCTTATGTGCACAGGAGTACTCTGTGAGCACACGACATTGAGGGCTCCGAGAATGTATGGCATATTCACTCAGTGAACCCCACAATGTAGGCTAGCAATCAATGCAAAGATAACAGTTCAATACCATGGGAATAGATGGGAATGTACATACCACCAAGGACATCTAAAACATGAAGCTTGAAAATGACCATTAAATCTGATTACTGCATTGTTAAATGTGAGGACAGAAAGATGCAAGTGGTCAGCAATATAGCATAATGGTGAAAGGCACAGGTTGCTGAATCTGACATTGCAAGACTCCAGGTCCTATGACTCATTAATTGGGTGATCTTCAGAAAATTATGTATCCTTCCCTGTGAAGCACATTTTTCATCTGTCAAATGGGGATAAAATATATCCTGCCTCCAAGATTTGTGTTTGGTAGTGAGTGAAATATCACACACAGAGCTAGCGGAGTAATTGGCACATTGTATACGCTCAATAAATGTCATCTCCATGGGCTTTGGTGTCTAGCTGGTGGAGAGTGTTATCAATGGAGCAAAAGAACACCTAGATCCAGCCCACTGTTTCCAAAGTGACCCCTTCACTAAGGGCTTCCAGGTAATTGATACAAATATATTGATAGTATTAATGCCAGGAATAAAACATCTATAGATTTTTTAATCAAATCAATAATTTGTTGATCAATATTTGTTAAAAGTGATGACGTTGATTCTATTGGTTTCTGTCATAATGAATGAGGGTAGATGAAACAGATTCATGATTTTTCAAATGCAGTCCTAATACCCCTTATGAAAAACTGGGAACCATAGATAAGAGAGGCAGTTATAAAAGACTGAATGATTCCAAAGAGTCTGAAAGCAAAGGCTGCACACTTAGAAACGATGTCATAATGTTTACTTCCTTTTCCCACTGTTTACTAGCCATGTGGTCTTCAGCAAATTACTCAACTTGACTGTGTTTCTGTTTCCTTTTATGCATAATAAGGATAAAATCTATCTTATAAAATAACTGTGAAGATTAAGAAACTGTATGTAAAGCACTAGGCACAGCACAGCCCAGCCATAAAATATTCAGTAAATGTTAGCTATTAGAATAGTATGTATTTAACAAACACAAATGTGTATGAACACAAAATTTAAATGAATTTTAGAAGATAAACTACAAGATGACAAAAGAATTTCACATCTCCAGTGTTCTACTTTGGAGCTACTTTTGTATACTATTATGCTTTTCTTTTGACAACACTTTGGAATAACTTTTTTGAGAGGCAAAAAAGTAGGTGGCCTTCTAGGTCCCTGGACAGCTATGCAGGCATAGAATATTTTTCACCAATATTTTTAGCTGATATCCAAAAGTGACCTTCTGAACAGCCAGATACTCAATATTATATTCAGCTGTTTAATGTTTCATCATCCCACTCATTAATCACACATAACACTCATTAATCAAGTTACAAAGGAGGATCATTACCAATCAGGGCCATAGTGCAGGAAAATTCCTGCCTACAAGCTACATCAGTAGGCTTTGCATTACTCCAAAGACTGGGCTAGAACAGCATTAACTGGGTGACATTTCTGTGGAGTTCGGAGGAATCGTAAGACCTGGGTAGTTTCTTAAGTTACGGCCCTAAACAATCAGAGAAATGCAACAACAGAGCCATACACAAACAAGGCTAATAGAGATGAAATACTAAAGATTCCAGATAACTCATTTTTGTAAATAAATTCAATATGCCCACATTTGCTATAAGAAAATTTGTAAGTGGGAATTTGCCTACTATTTCAGATTAAAGTTCTTAATTTTAGTGATTTTTGAACTATCCCTTACAATATTTTATTATATTTATAGCATGATCTCGGCTCACTGCAGCCTCTGCCTTCCAGATTGAAGAAACCCTCCTGCCTCAGCCTCCCGACTAGCTGGGGGTTACAGGCGCTTGCCACCACGCCCAGCTAATTTTTTGTATTTTTAATAGAGACAGAGTTTTGCCATGTTGGCCAGGTTGTTCTCAAATTCCTGGCCTCAGGTGATCCACCTGCCTCGGCCTCCCAAAGTGCTGGAATTATAGGCATGAACCACCGTGCCCGGCTCATGTTATTGATTTATAGAGAATAAGGACTTAGCTTTCCTTTCTCCCATCCATTTCCTTCACACCATTCCCTCATCCTCCTGATAGTTTCATTATTTTTTTTGTTAGAATAATAATTATTTGGTAATAATTATTATTAGAATTAATAAATTTGGGTCATGTAATACACTATGATTACATTTCTTCTATTTCTCCTTCTTTTTTATTCATTTAGTTTTCTGTCACGTACAATAACTTCACTACTTCATGACCCAAACCCATTGACAGAACTCTAACAGTACTCTCAGTAGGGTCAGACTTACCGAGTAATCTGTCAGTTTCATTGTTGTCCTGGAGACATCCCTATGGGAATCCTCCACTTTCTGCTAAAATCTAGACCAGCTGCTTTCTAGGCTTGAGCACAGCAGTAGACATGCCATCCGCCTTCCCTGTCCTCTGTGGACGTTTCTTCATTCCCATGTTGCATATGCTAAACTTCCTTGATTTACTCCATTTTGTAGGTGGATCATATCCTCCAGTAATTTCATGAGAAAGGGTACATGGAAGAAATAGATTGCCTAAGTATAGAATTCTAGGATGGTGATGGTTTTCATCAGGTTATTTAAGTCATTGCCACATTTTCTTCTGGCATCCAGAATTGCAATTAAGAGCTCTAATGCCATTCTGATTCTTAATTATTTGTATTGAGCAAAAGTTATCTTCCCTTTTCTAAAGTTAAGAACATTTCTTTTGCTCTAGTATTCTGAAGTTTCACTAAAATGTGCCTTGATATGGGTCATTTTATGAATTTTGTTGAGCACACTATAGGTTCTTTCAATCTGAAATTTGGTTTCATCAGTTCTGAAAAGTTTGCTTGATTTTATTTTACATAGTTTTCTTCCCCCTGATTTCTCTGTTTATTCTTTGTAGAGCTCTCATTAATATTATTTTTCACACAAGACCGCCTCTAATTGAATTAGTCTTAAAATTTCCTACTGCCTCTAGTAATTTTTCTACTTTCTGAGACTTTTCTTCAATTGTATTCTTTTTTTTTTGAAATGGAGTCTTGCTCATTGCCCAGGCTGGAGTGCAATGGTGTGATCTCTCTCTGCCTCCTGGGTTCAAGCGATTCTCCTGCCTCACCCTCCCGAGTAACTGGGATTACAGCTATGTGCCACCACGCTTGGCTAATTTTATATTTTTAGTAGAGATAGGGGTTTCACCACATTGGCCAGGCTGGTCTCAAACTCCTGACCTCAGGTGATCCATCTGCCTTGGCCTCCCAAAGTGCTGGGATTTCAGGTGTGAGACACCGCGCCCGGCCCTCAATTGCATTTTTTAAACTTTTTTTTTTTTTTTTTTTTTTTTTTAATGCTAGCCTTGGAAGTGTGTGTGTGTTTTGTTTACTGCAATATTCTCAATAGCTAGAACAGTGCCTAGTACATTAGAAAAAAAATGTTGGACTGACAAAGTAAATGCTATCACATAAGTTTAACTTTTGGAATGTCTTCTTTCATGCTGGGTAGTCAAAACTACCCATTAAACAATGACTCTCCATTCTTCCGCCCTCCTGTCCTGGCAACCACCATTCTACTTTCTGTCTCTATGATTTGACTGCTCTATGTTTCTCATAGAAGTAGCATTATACAGTATGTGTGTTTTTTGTAACTGGCTTATTCCACTTAGCATAATATTCTCAATGTTCATCCATATTGTAGCATGTGTCCAAATTTCCTTCCTGCTTAATGATGAATACTATTTCATTGTATGAATATAGCACATTTTGTTTGTCTATTCATCCATCAATAGACACTTGGGTTGTCTCCACCTTTTGGCTATTATAAATAGTGCTGCTATGAACAACGACATATAAATATCTTTTTGAGATCCTACTTTCAGTTATTTTGGATATATACCTAGAAATGGAGTTGCTGGATCACACATATTACATTCCCACGGACTAGTACACAATAGTTCCGTTTTTTCCACCTCCTCATCAACATTTACTCTTCTCTCTCTCTCTTTTTTTAAATAGTGGCCCATCCTAGTGGGTATGAAATGGTAGTTCATTGTGGTTTTAATTTGCATTTCCCTGGTGATTAGTCATATTGAGCATCTTTTCATGTGCGTATTGGCCTCAGACTGGTTGTTTTATCATAAAAGAATTGTCTGTCTTTTCTCCAGGGCTAATAAGAGCAGTTACCAGCATCTTTGGAACAAAGCAGAAGGAAGCTGGGGTAAGTGTGTAGCCATCAGATTTTCACCCATCCCTCCTCTTTCAGGATGATGCTCCTAGTGTCCCTAAGTCCAGAATCCCTCTTGTTCGACCTGTTCAGAGAGGGAACATCCAGGTGTCCGCTGGGGAAGGGGAAGAGTAACTGCTTGCCTGCCAAATGGGAGTGGGATTCAAGGAAGTTAACTGTTTCTTTGAAAGAATTTTCCTGTTTCAGCCACGCTTGTATCCCCACTTTCAGAGGTCACTGACCCAGTTTCTAAACCTTTAAGGAGCTCTGCAATACCAGCAGGCTCATTTCTTGGCATTGTCCCCTATGGCACTTATCTGCTTTCAGCTTTTACATTTTTGCTGTTACTGTTTCTTTTCTTCTTCTCTATTTTTCTTCTGGGTCTATGATTTTTGTCCCATCATCTCAATGAGGCTTCCGGAGAGCATGGAGATGAATGTCTTTCATTTACCATTTTAATTGAAAATCCCCACAGTTATTTTATTATTATTATTCCTAACAGCATTTTTATTTTCACTTAAAGATAGGAGAAAAGAAGAGGACAGAAGCAGAGACAGAGTTCTGATGAGATATTTCACCAAGATTTATGAAAGTAAAAATAGGGATGATCTTCCCTTTCCAGGTACATTCTGTTGGTATTTGACGCCCCGATGACACAGTCAGATCTCCATTTTAACTTTTCCTTGACTCATATTTTCTGCTCCATTCATCCATTTTCAGATTCTTGTCTGGTGAGAAAACGTGAATACAAACCATTCTCAGTGCAAAGCTAGAATCTGACATACATATCTGCTTTACACAGAACCTTTCAGGAATTCATTGACTTTCTAAGTTTTAGGACACCTCTCTAGAAGTACTTAGGTGTTTTGGATTTCTTTCTCTTTCTTCTTTCTTTCCTTCCTTCTCTTTCCTTCCTTCCTTCCTTTTCTTTCTTTCTTTCTTTCTTTCTTTCTTTCTTTCTTTCTTTCTTTCTTTCT
>NC_045439.1:73989237-74095373 GCF_002776525.5 Piliocolobus tephrosceles | reverse complement strand
CCTCCCTTCCTTCCTTCCTTCCTTCCTTCCTTCCTTCCTTCCTTCCTTCCTTCCTTCCATCTTTCTTTCTTTTTCTTTATTTTGACAGAGTCTCACTTTGTCACCCAGGCTGGAGTGCAATGGCATGATCTCATTGCAATCTCCGCCTCCTGGGTTCAAGCAATTCTTGTGCCTCAGCCTCTGGAGTAGCTGGGATTACAGGTGTGTACCACTGCACCCAGATAAGTTTTGTATTTTTAGTAGAGACAGGGTTTTGCCATGTGGACCAGGCTGATCTCAAACTCCTGGCCTCAAGTGATCCACCCTCCTCAACCTCCCAGAGTGCTGGGATTACATGCATGAGCCATCACGCCTGGCCATGGTTTGGTCTCTTTCATCACACTCATCTAAGGCTGCAGAAATATCCTTTGTAGTGTCATTTGATTGTATGCATACTGGCAGAAGTTGAGAGGGGAGCTGCTTGTTGTTTTGTACAACCCTGATGGACTATGGCCTATCCTACTCTTACATACATTGTCAGAAGATTATCTTCTGGGACCCAGAAAAATAACTACTTCCTATTTATTATTACCCACTGTGCAGAGGAAAGCCCTGACCGCTAAAGAAGTTATCAAAAACTGTGGAAGCAGTCCTTGATTTTGAGGAAACTCAAAATTCAAGTTAACATGAAACATTTTAAAAGAGGAAACTTTTATTCAAATAACCAATTTAGCTTGTTTGTGCTGAACTGCTTTATCCAATCTGACTAGAAAGCCTGGTTAAGCACTGGAATGCCATATGGTTGGCCATAATTAAGATTCTAACCAGGCATTTTTGGTATGTATAGTAATTTCATTATTTGTAATAGTATATTAAATAACAATAATACATGTGTATGATGCTTGCAAAACTGGAATTATTAGTCTCAATGTATACATGAGGAAATTGAGGTTCAGAATATTATACGAAACTTCTTTCTAATCTCAAACAGCAAGTAAGAAAGTGAAGAAGCTGGGACACAGTATCAGTTCTCTGACTCCATATTCAATGCATGGGTCTGTTTGCCAAAAGATTTGCTCTGAACTACATAGATGCGAGAAGAAAGATTAAGGATGTAGAAGGACACAAGAAATGAGGGGAAATATACACTAAGATTGAAAGAGAGTAGATGCAAAAACCTCTCTTCACCTTCCCCAAACCACTCAATGGCCTCTTCCTAGCCTAGAAATGTAACTGCTATCTGTTTCACCTGGGCCTGGAATTGTGTGTGTTTGCTTGGTGTTTTGGACATGTTGACTGATCCTACGTAACAAGAACACTTTGAAGATGTTTTCAGAAAGGCTGCCTGTATTTGCTATAACATATACTAGTTCTAGCAAAACACCAGGAATTGAGGAAAAGCCTATTGCCCATCAGTTTCCAATATTAAGGAAGAACAAACTTATTTCTATAAGGGGGTTGGGGGACATCCTGGTTTCATTTCAACCCAGGCACAGGAGTAAACAGCTTTCTCAAGACAGCGACCCTCATCCGCACAATGGCAACACTCTCAGCTTTAACCCACATGTCTTGTGTCCAGGTCTTCTGCCTTCACTCTCAGGTGCACTGAGGCACTGAGCCTCTTTGCTCAGACAGAGCCCTCATTTGATTTGCACACAGAACTGAGTTGAATGCAGTGACTTCTAGTTAGGACAATCAGAGAATGTGGCTGCATTTTGAAGATGAAGAGAAAACTCTCCATATATACTCAATCCTCTGGATTATTCAATGTTTACAAAGAAAAAAGGGGACAGCTTTGTATTATTTTCCCAAAAACACATAGGTGATAGGACTCTAAATCAGATTTCTTCCTTTTTCTTAAGAGAACAGCTTTAGTCTGAGAAAGGGTAAAGAAGTAACATCCCAGTAAATAAAAAGACAGCAACCTACTACTACCAACATGTATGAGAGCAGACTATGACTTCTGTATTAAGGAGAATGATGAATGTTTTCACATTATGGGAACCGTTTTAAGCACAACCTTAAAATAGTGCTTTAGAGATAGGTGAAGACATAGAGAAATTTGTCTCTACACTTTAAACCTTTTCTCTCCCACAAGGATTTTTTTAGTAAGAATATGTTTTTACTAGAGCTAAGAGAATGTGAAAGAAAATTTCTAGCCTTGAGTGTTGCTGCCACCTACATGGCGGGAAGACTACAAACAAAACCTAACACCTTTCAGACAGGCATCAGCTGCAGTATGCTTTCTATGAAAATGTACTTTAGAAATCTCCAAATTTGTTTACTTACTTCACTACCCTGAAGGCAAGTTAGTATTTGTTAGTTTCACCTCATTTTCTATCTCAATCAAATTCTTGCAGACGTTGGAGTAAATGGTTTTGCTTAGATTGGTGTGAATATACTGATTATTTGAAATAGAAGCTGATTCAAAGAATTCTTCCTCACCGATTGCATTGGGAGTTATACCTGATATAAATGACGAATTGATGGGTGCTGATGAGTTGATGGGTGCAGCACACCAACATGGCACAAGTATACATATGTAACAAACCTGCACGTTATGCACATGTACCCTAGAACTTAAAGTATAAAAAAAAAAAAAAAAATCCCAAGTGCAACTTGATCCCCATAGCTATGCCCTAGGGAAAGGATGAAGGTTCTTAATCTCACTGTACTACAGGTCCTCCCTATTTCTCACCCCAGTCGATTCTAAAATACACACACACCTCCCCACCTCAAAAAAAAAAAAAAAAAAAAGGAAAATGAAATGAAACACTGTTTCCTCAATTGATTATATAGTAACTATAAATTGATGCTAACGGGGATAACACAGATGTCACAATTCTTTTGATATTGATCAGAGAGGTTATTTCTGATAAGAAATGTAGTTGACACTACAGAATTAACCAGAAATCTCTTTAAAAGTCTAAAGCCAACCTGTGATATGTCAAGAACATCATGGGCTGTCTTTTTATCTTGGAAGGCATCATCCAAGGCCACGATGCAGTTCCTGAGGCTGTGAAAACACCTTCTCCCTAGAAAATATACATGCAAGATCGAAAACCTGATTGATGACTTTACAGATAATTGCAATTAAAATGATTGCTAAGTGAAGAAATGATGAGTTTTGGAAGCATGTGCCAACTAATTATTGCTATTACACAATGTTATGAATATTGGCGTTTCCCTGGCATTTGGCACTTTGCAGATTTAGGCATAGTGTACTATGGCCTAAATATGGACTAATTATCTTTAGTGTTAAAAGCTTTGTATTTTTGAATAAAAATCATTGCTATTTTTCCAATAGCAGGATGCTGAAGACAAAAAAATGACCCTAAAATTGATGTTAGGAAAATACGCTCCGTGCAATGAAAAATAGGCATTTGGAGGAACAATGTCAAAGGAAGAATAAAATATACTCCGCTTCAACCCTACCCTGGAACTCCTCCTGGTTTTGTCCCTGCCAAGAGGGGAACCATTCACGTGGTCACTTGAGTGGCCTCCCCACACCCCTTGTGGGGCTGGAGGTGGGGGCTGGGGTGCTGGTCTGAACTACTCTGCGTGAGAAGCCCTGCATATAATGGGTGCCTAATTTCCCCCAGTATACCTCTAGAAGTAGGCTATTTCAGACATCTTCATTGGTTTATGGCTTTAATTTTCGCATAGTATTAAAATAACTATTTCTTACCATTTGCATCGTTATAATCATGCTTGTAATGATGCAATTGTCACAGTCCATTTACCTGCAGTGTGCTTTCTGGGTTATAGGTGAATTTATCTTAGACTTCATAGGCAGGATCCAAAAGTAGGTGGTGGCAAAGCAAAACAAAACAAACAAAAAACAGTAATCAAGAGAAATATATTTTAATACAATACTTATAAAAGCTAAATTACTGCAAAAACTCCACAACATCAACATTTTACATAAAGATGTATCTGAGAAGGTCACAATGAAGGTGAAAAGAGTAAAGGAGTTGTACCAGGACAGGCCTCCCATGAGACACATGCTGTCTTCCAGGGGCCCCAAATTGGATGGGCGTTTCCAGTGGCGTGCTCTTATGGAGAGACCTGTTAATTTCCAGTTTACCTTCTCCTACCTGCTACCTGTAGGCTCCTTGTTGAGCAAATTACAATGTGAGGTGATCTGGGGACTACTGTACATGAAGCCGTGCAGCTTTATCTGAAAGATATCTACTCAAGAAACTTTTAATTTTGCAACTCTTTTGGTTAAGTTAATTTTTTAAAATTTCAAAAAACACTAAGCATTATGCAAATGTTTACAAAGCAATGATTTTCTTAGGAAATTGAACACAATTTTTGGCATTTTACATATAAGACAACATTTTGTGGAGAATAAAGGAGTCTATAACACTGCTTTTATATAACTGAGCAATCAAAATGTATGAATATAAAACTTAAAAAATTGAATGAGTCCATTCTATGAAAATAAGGCTTTAAAATCAATTGGAATTACTGTAACCTGAACTTTCATTTTAAACATATGGCATAAAATTTAATTTTAAAATACTCAATTATTATAATGTGCCCTCTAAGGATGAAAGAGAAATAGTATCTTTTCTAAAGTGTTCGTTATAATAATTATAAAAGGATTCTAAAAATACAGAACACTGGAAAAAATGTATAAGAAAAGAAATAAAAATCACCAAAGCTATCATATAAAGATAGAATATTAATATTTAACAAACCATATTCTATCATTTTTCTAATACCATCATGTTCAAAGTAGCCTTAATTTAGTTTCTAAAATAGTAACAGAATGTTTGATACTTGGTGCTACTTTTTAACTGTGTGTTTCTAGCATTATACATTTTTCCTTATATTTGAAGTGTTTAACAGTGTTCAGATTGCTTTCTAGCACCTCTGGATGAGCCCTATGAGAAAGCTCTCCAACACAGGGGAGGGAATGAGGCTCTGACAAGCACAGCAAGCACACACGGCCTGGACACACTGTCGAGGAGCCTCTGCTCTTAACCCTCCATGCTTTCCAGATACTTTTTCCTGCAATATACAATGGAGCCAATGTGAAACTCAAGAGCAAGTCAAAGAATCAAGGCTTGCAAACTTGAAAATATGATATTCCTTTGGGGGATATACCCTACACATACACACACACACACACAAAAACACACATATATGTGTGTGTGTATCTATATCTATCTATCTGCATATATTCATAAATATCACCAAGATGATTACCAAAAAAGAAACACAAGATGAAATTTTTAAATAAATTATTTATTACAATGACAGGAATACTCTCGATACAAACACATTTGCTAATATAATCACTCACAGTTACCTAGGGCTAGATGTACAAAAGGACACTCATATCTCATCAGGAGAAAGACAATTTTGAGTCTCTGGCTGTAGTACCAAGTGGTTATGATCACCATGTACGTGGTCCATCCAGTTAACTGTGTGACAATTTGCTATTTCAAATTCTGTCATAACAGAAATTACTGAAATATGTTGAATGTCAGTCAATATAAAGAAATCATTTTTAAAGAGACTAGTGAATTTGTGTCATAAACACACTTGTATATGGATATTAGGAGAGCATTGCTTGAATATCTCTAAAACTCTATTTTTAGGAATTAAAAGTTTTCATAGTTAATGATATTGGTCTTCAGAATTCATATTGATAAAAGCAAACTTTAGTCATTTAACATGAAAGTTTAAATTTCAGAGATTCTAACATGTGATGCCGAAAAATCCTAACATTTCCATTTAGTAATGTCAGGGTTGTGCCAATTCTAATTTGCTGTAGCTAGTAATATCAGAAAATACTTATCAGAGATTCAATATTGGTTTCATTAGACCTGATAAATGCTAAGTATGGCAACTATTAAAACCTATTGTTATTCTTGTTTCTAAAAGGGAATAATAGGATGTAGCTATAAAAATAATGAAGCTTATTTTTCATAAACATATGATAACTTGAGCATCCAAATAGGTTTTAACAATTAAAAATGCCTCATTTGAGAGGACATACACTTATTTGATATTGCCATCACTCAAAATGCTTTTGGGAGTCCTTACAATGACCTTGACAGCTGGTATACAACATGCTAGAAAATATAATCCATCGCCTAACTTGCTGCCTTCCTTTATTTTGAAACTTGTTTGAATGGCTTTTGACTGTTTCTAAAGGAGGGGGAATATATTTATCAGTTTTCAAAAGATGATAATTTTCCATGATTATTCCTATTAACACTATGTTAGTTTCTAAAGTTCAACTCAAATGTAATTTCAAGCAGTAAAATCAGATTTTAGGAAACAAAGAATGCACACTGTAATCTACTTTAAGGGAGTCGCACTCATTTGACATCTTTATTCTGGTATGTTTATTCAGGTCATCATTAATTACAAGTTCCTTAAGGGTACAGCCCATGTCATTTCAATTACATAGGTCACTTTTCTAATTTCCCCATCTCCTGTCTACAGTATCCCAGCATAAGACCTGAGGCTGGTCCCATGCTTGAAAATGTTTCTTTAACTGAAGTGTCTTGAACTTCTCTATTAGATACATACATAGACAGATATAGCTACATATCATATATTTAATGCTTTATATTCCCTTTTCAATTACATAGTTATCTTTTCTAATTTCCCCCTCTCCTGTCCGCTGTATACCACCATAGGACCTGAGGCTGCTCCTATGCTCAGAAATATGTTTCTTAAATTGAAGTGACTTGAATTTCCCTATTAGATACATAGATAGATAGATATAGCTACATATCATATATTTAATACTTTGTATCCTTTTGTCTATGGATTAGGCAATATTTATATTAATAAGATACATAGATTAATAATATTTTGATGATTTTCTGTAAATTGAGGAACGGTACAATATAAATCATAGTGAATAAATCATATCACCGAAGGCTTTAATAGAAGAGCACTTTATGTCTATTCCTATTTATGCTGTTTGATATATTTTAGTTTTAGAATTCCTGCTAGTCAAGCTTCTTTCTGGGAAAAGACCTACAAGAGTTCATACTTAATAAGGATCAATTGTGATATGCCGTAAGTTGATTCCCCTTCCTAGTTCACATCTATATGGCCAACAAGATCAACCTTTAGCTAAAGACATTAGCCTCAATGTCATTAGAAGTCCAAATTAACTCAACAGTACAAGGTTGGTCACTGTTATACTTCGTATCACTTATTTGGGCTAATTGATAACTAAATGGAACTGGTTATTTGCTGACAACATTTCATGCTTAGGGATGAGATTTACTGCAGTAATTGATCTGAATTAAAGCATATCCACTAAAACAAAATATCCTAACCAGACAAATCAAAGTTGGTAAAATTTTAGATTAAATACCTTGAAGCAACATTAAATTTATAAGCATTGTGTACTACATTGGTTTTAACATTGTTTATTATATAATTTAGGGACTAAAAGGATAAGAGAAAATTTAAAGCAGTATTGAATTTGTGTCTGTGGACTGGCATTCCCTGTGGGAAATATTAACAGAAAAAGTAAGAAGCGGCAATAGATAATGATCTTGACAATATTTTTCTAAAATTAGATGAATTTGAATATTTTCAATCAGTATGTATTACATTTTAATCAGCATGTATTAAAATCACTTTTAATACATGGTTGCTGAAGTATTAGTAAATCTACTACAGCCTAATAACTTGACCAATAACAACAATGCTTTTATACACTAATAAACAAATTGCATCGTTTGGATTTCTTAATTTGTCCAAATTCAGCTCCTACTGATGAGATTCCATTTAAGACACCTTGCAGGGGCAGACCTTTGCTATCCATGAATGATGCCTTGGCTCACCTAGGAGAAAAGCAGATATCTTGGGTTATATGGTGAAATCTAAAAAGAGAAAAAAGAGAAAGACCAAGAAGAGGGGAGGGAGAGAGGAAATGAAGAACAGATATAGAGAGGAAGAAGGGAGAGAATGAGGAAAAGAAAGAAAGGAAGAAATGTATTGTTTGTAATTTCTACATGTCTTTTCCATCCTAAAATAAGACAATATAATAAAAATGTACTTGTCTTACAAAGTAGATAAATACACTTTAATTGCACACATTATTAATAGCTTGGGTTTTTTTTTTTTAACTGCCAAGGAAGATGGAAGTTTTCTATAAGAAAAATTTAGTTTGAAATTAGTAAATTTCCATAAATTTCAAACAGCTTAATTGTTCTTAGGAAAATCCACAACTGCAGTTTTAGGGTCAAAATTTATTAGTTGAAATACTGTTTGAGTTAGAGAATCAAAAAAGTATTTATTTCTCAGACTACTTGGATGATTGTCTTTGTAGGCTAAAAAAAGCCACTCATTTAAAATCAAATTGACTACCAAACTAATTGGAACATTGTTCCTTAATAACTATTTCAAAACACATTTATATTAATGACATGTCTATGAATAGTAACTTTCACTCCTACTGGCAAAACTATGGTTTAGTTAAACCAATACTATATACTGCGTGTGTGTGTGTGTATTAATGTATATACTTTTACACTCTTTAAAAAATATGTTGATGTTTGAATTTTGCTCTTGGGTAAATTTTAATAATGTGATATTGTTAAAAACAACTTGAAGAAAGTGCTTATATCTTCCTACTGGAATTGCTCTTAATTCTTCTAGATTTTTTTTTTAGCACTAACCATAAGAAGCGTGTTCTCGATGGCCATGATTGATGGGCTGCTCACACATTCCACATTTTTTCTGCTTCATGCATCATCATCAGCCATCTCCAACACTCCAGTCCTGAATCTGTCCTACTTTCTGTTACCTGATTTTTGCTGGTGATTCATGAGCCAGAATAGTAAAAGAAAAAAACAAAAAAAAAAAAACAAAAAAAAAACTCCACCTTGGCTTTTCACAATGTAGTATCCCCTGGAAACTCTGTGAGAAATCTAGTTTTGGTCATCAGACTCATGCAAATGTAATATTGATTGACAATGATGTATATAGATCTACATACATAACCTGCCTTATAAAAACCACAAAAATGTTCTATTAATGGCAGAATGCATACTGATTATAAACTACTTCAGAATGATGTGGAAACACGTAAATGCATTTTGTTGGACTTCTAATTCTCTCTTGTCACTATTATTTTCAGCAGAAGCTACTTTGGAGTGTACACTGTTTCTAGTGCACTAAAAAGAAAAATTATTAATTTTCCAAGCCAATATGGTGACAAAGGCTTAAGGTTTCTCATTAACCCTTTCATAAAAAATTGTGAATGTCACACTAAATTTTCTATCATCATGATTTTAAAGATGAGGAGCTAGAAATCCTTAAAAAATATTCTGAAGAATGAAAAATGAGCTTTAATCACTGTAAAAAAAACAGTAAGAAGTTAACCAGCAAAAGGCTCCACTGAACTATTTTTGTGATAACGTCTTTCAGATTCAGAAGCAACCAGGCCTTAAAGAGCCAAAGAAAGAAAGCCTAATGGCCCTAAAATCTCAAAAAAGGGAACTGCAAGTTCATGATATTGTCTCAGTGCTTCTATTACTAGACATCAAAGTCATTCCCACAGGTTTCAGGAACGTATAAATGCCAGTGAAGGAGCAAGCAGACTTCAAAGAGTCTGAGCCGGAAACTTCATTCTGGGATTCACCTGTGAGTCAAAACTCTTTGCTAATGAATTATTCCAAAGAAAAGACACTGCTGAGAGATACTTTTCCCTATCAGACAAGACCTCCAGGTTCACTAGCAGGGTCAAAGTAACAGGAATGCTCTGGTCTAAAGGTGCTTTGCCTACCTTAATGGACTTCAGGCACTCACCTGGGTATACAGCTTGAACCCATAAAGAGATCACAATGGCATGATGAATAAGGTAGAGTGCTCTAGAGACCAGGTGAACAACCACTCCACAAGGCTTCTAAATTGTGACCTACATGCAGACTGCAGCCCATTTACAAATGGGTCATCCTAGTCAATTCAGCGCTGGAGAAGGAGTGATGTCAATACAAAAATAAACAATCTACATTCTGAGTTCAAGCCCCATTGTATGCAGAGGTAATACGCGAAGTGGTTCTTTCTATTTTATATACATTCAAACAACTTGGCTTTGTTAATGACATTTTAAGACTCTCTATTAACATCTATATATCAACTTCACTTTTTCCAAAAACTTAGTTTTTCTGTGCTTCAATGTCCCTTTTGCTTTCTGCATATGAAAATACGTTCGCATCCACAATACAAAACCAGAAGAGTTAAAGTCAAGTGATGTTTACAGGATTTGCAAAGAAGAGAATTTCTGTGGAATGAACAATATATAAAGCAATATACTTGAACTGCGCTTGCATGGAAAAACACTTTTTTCCATTTTCTATATGCTGTTCAAACAACTGATCTATTCATTAAAATGATGTAATAATTATATTAGTCATTTAGCATTGCATAGATAAAACCATGTAAGTTCAATATCCATTAAAGTTAGAAGATTGACCACATTCAGCTTTGTAACTGGGGGATTTTGCATGTACATAAAAATGTTAAAAGGAATTCTGAATGAGTGAGAACATTCCAGTTGAAAATGGTAAGAATGTGCATTCAGAATCAAATGCAGTCTTTTCCATACAATGACTAAAAAATACACTCACACAATTACAAGTTTAGCTACTGAAGCACCTCTTCTGGTTTGAGGACATCTTCCCAAATCTCACCACCTAAAAACCCCAAATTTGTTTCTTCTTCTGACTGGGGTAGTTAATATTTTCCAGAGAAACACCACTCACATGTGGTAAACAGAGGTAACTAAACTGCTAGAGGAACGCTTATGGTTTTGGAGCCCCTACATTTTGAAATACTTGACATTTTGAAGTTAATGTTTGGGCTTTGAAAAGTGGAAAGTCATATTTTTATAGTTCAAGAACGTCCTTCTCTGCCACCAAATTCACACAGGAAACATAAAACTTATTTTCCTCCATGTTCAATTTTAAGAATTTTGCCCATCGAATACTCATGCTTCAAGGAAACACACTCTCTCATCAAAATCTTTCTTACTAAACAAGCACCTCTGTCAGAAGTGTCTTAATTTCTTATCACAGAATTTTATCCACACAAGGAGCAATAAATAATTCATGTCACTGCCTCTTTGTTGTGTGTCCCTGAACTGCGCAGAGCTGGATGGCTGACAGCTGTGTCAGGACAAGCACCAAAGCTCTGACATGACAAGTGACTAACAAGTTTCTTTCAGTTCATAGCGAAAGAAGACAATGGCCCAAAGTGCAGAAAGAAATCCTGAAACAAAATCAAACTGTGTCTTTCTTTTTAGCTAAGTGTTTGCTATGAGCTTATTTCCAACCCACAAGCCCTGGTCATTTTATAGGACTGCCCAGCCCCCTTTATTCCTCACACTGGCTTGGCCATTTACTCCTGGCCATGGATCAATATGAGCAATTCTTGGAGAAATACGATGTCTCCATGACAACCAAGCCACAAATTCTCAGTGGAAGGCAGTGAGACCAGTAGTGAACTCTCCAGAGGTTTCTAGGCCTATAAGGCAAGATGTCTTAAAATGCAGGAATGGACAGAGGAAAAAGCCAGAGTAATTCATTCTTTATTACCAGTATAATGATGTCCGATGTATAGAACAGTACTCACTATTTGAGTTAAGATTTTTTATCAGTACCTATATTTTCTAATTAATCTTTCTTGATAAATGCTTTTGTGTGTATCAATCAGATAGAGAATGTTATATTTGAATCTCACTCCCATTCCATTCATATTAAGCGATGACGGAAATTTATTCTACTTTTGAAATGATATAAAGCTGATCTATTCTTATCAAAAACAGTGGACACTTAGGTAAAAACTTGACTCATAGATTTACCTGCCTGACAAAATGAGTAATGGAAAACTGTGTATTAAGACATTTTTAAAACCTAATCGAAATTCGGCAAAATTAGTCAAAACTAAAAGTAATGGATAAATAATTTTTATTATAGAAATTTAACACTACCATTTACCCTCTCCCTTTTAGAATGAGACTCATCTACATTTTTCTTTTAGCTATTATGGCAGGGGGTGGGGTTAACTTGCTCATTAAACATTTCTATCATTGCTAAAGATGCCATTTCTCAGTTCCATGGGATCTGAACGTAGAAGTGTGGTTGAGAACAGGCACACGGCAGCAGTCCATCTTCGGAGGATTCTTGGTGGAGTGAAGAGGACTGATATACAATGCCATCGCCACTGTGCCTATTGGGGTTCCGAGATGACTTAGGGGACCTGACATAGATTGCAGGCTGCACCTTTCAGTGAAAATTAAATCTCAGTAGCTCTCCTTGGGGAAGGATCAGGGGACTGTTTGCAGCTGCCCCCTGTCAACGAAGGCTACAAGATTTGGAAATCTCTTAACTAAGCTGACAGGCCACAGAGAGGATGAATCAAAAATATGATACATGGATCAGCACACAAAGATGTGAGAGGGTAGAGGGTACACAGGAGCCAGATAAAACAGGAACCACAAATATTAAGTGGAGGAGATATTTAACTCTTTCATTCATGATCATAAGGTACCTTCTAGCATCTTATAACTTTATAATTATCCAGGAATATTCATCTAACTTTTACAAGATTTTTTGCTTCTAATTAATTAATTGTTAAGTCTAGGCATACTTCAAAACGAAACAAAAATAGACACAGAAATCTATGTATAAGTGTTTCTAGCTGTAACTTTCTAGTACATTTCTCTCTTATTTCTATAAAGGATATATACAAATATGTAACTTTGACAAAGAATAGCTTTTATTGCATGAGAGAAGGGTTACTATTTTCTAGACTTTATTTTTCCCTAAACATTTGACAGTATTCATTACCATTATGCTAAAATCCTCTCATCCCAGTTATAGTCCTGTTTGTTTCTAGGAAGGTAAATTGAACTGTAATTATGACAATTTCTCTTTTCATCCCCGTCTGTCCACTTCCTCTCCCCTCTTGTTAGATCCCATTATTTGAAATATTTAAAACGTTGCCATTTCTCTATAGTTTCCAATCTCTGGCTCTATTAACCATTTAGCCTAAAATTGATGATAATGAACTAATAGTGTCAGCTTCCCTTCTCAGTCATAAAGCCTTTGTACTTCCTCCAACTGAATTCTTGATGAAAGAGGAAAAGATAACAGCTCCACACTGTGACCCCTGGAGGTGACCATTAATTTGACCGTGCAGCTGCTAAGAGAAAACAGCATTACAATGTCCTCTCCCCTCACCCCCTTCCAAGGACCCCAAAGCTGTGTCAAATTTATCATTTTATACTTGACTATTTTTAAATGGCTTTCACCTGGAATCTCAGACTCCTCCAAGACACATCTGTCAGGCATGTCCTCCACGTCTTGGAAGTTTGCCGAGTTTGAGTTGCTGTCATGCTTGACCGGACTGACTGGAGCTATTAAAAGAGAGAGAGAGAGAGAGAGAGAGAGAGAGAGAGAAGAGAGAGGATGAAAAAGTAGTAGCAAATACCATTAAAACATTTCCTTTCAGTTCCACAGATATTTCCAGGGACACACTATGTAAACACAAATAATAAATTGAAATAAAATGTATCCTCTAAGTATTTATTGGCAGACATGTAATTAGTTGAAAAATCTATAGATGTGACTTTATCTTAGAAGAAAAATAAGTTCACGGCATCAGCTTAAAAGCTACAAAGTAACAAAGTGATCTCTTCGAAGTAGGAATCGTATTTTTAATGCATAAATCTAAAACAATATAGTCAATTAACGGCAACAGAACACAGAGAGAAGAACATCAGGCTAGTCAATTAGGAAGACCAGCTCTGTACTGGTGGCAATGGTTCCTCTCATTGCACAAATCACAGCTAATGAACATTTTGTGCGCATTTTGGCTCTCTTTCATTAAATTAAAAACTATGGTACCAAACACCAGAAAAACTAGTAGTATAAAAAGTAAATTTTAAAATGTAGCATGAATATACACTGAAAATTGTAATAAGAAGGGCTGTTGTTTCAAATGGTAGGTCTCCAGACAACCAAACTATCATGAGATATTGTAGGATTATGACCAGAAACAGAAGCTAGTACAGAAGTCTAAAATTTCCTATAAACCCATGGTATCCACTAATTCTGTTTGAGAAACAGACTCAAGTTTCCACATTTTTCTACAAATTGTAATACTTGCTCTATGTCGTCTCCAGGAAGTAACATATTTCCATATTACATTTGTTCTAGAAAATAATTGTCAGAAAAAGTGGGCCTTGTCTTCATGAAGAAGCTCAGTGAAAAAACAAAGCAAAACAAGCCTGCAATAGCATAAATTAGGCCACAATTAAGCCAAATGTTCTAAATATATAGATATTGTTGAGTACAATGGAATTTTATTTATTGTAAGTTGCTGCAGTAAACACCACCACTGATTTGATAACACATGCAACATATTTATTAAGCCATAAATGCAATAAACAAAATACATATTTACAATCATACATAAGATATGTTTGTTGGCACAGGGGAGTCGGCCTGGACACTGTTTCTAAACCTCTGTTAGGAGACAAGAAAGCAAGGCAGAGGCTGAGACTGTGCTCCTTCACACATTTGGTACATGACACAATGGTGTTCCACCCCAGGCCCAGGCAGCATTAGTAGTGTTCAGACCTGGCACACTCCTCCACTTATTTTAATGGAGTGTGCATAGCACTGATGTTTGTAACCTGAAGACCACATAGACAAACTTTACAGAAGACTAGTAACATGATTCTGGTTTAAATTCTCCCTCTAGATTGTTTCACCAACTCTCTCAGTACACAGATATGACTTCTCTGTTCTATCAAAATCCCAGCGTAGTTAGAACTCACTACTTCTCTAAAACCTTTTTTTGGGGAACAAAATGTAAGAAAAGCACGAAATTGCTATTTTCAATAATAAATCTGATCTTTTCATTTTCATCCATCCATTTCTGTGGACTTCATATTCAACAGTGTCTAAGCCATAGAAGGTGTTCTTGAAGGATCTGTGAAATGAATGAATGAACACATGAATGATGCAGAGGTACCATGCTAAATGCCTCCTAATACAAGAGGATACGTGCTTTCAATTACCTTTTCAATAGGTCTGTTCAATTTCTTGTTAGGCCAACTTGAGACCAAGGATGCATGTTTGCAAAATGGTGATGTGGGTTAGTTTGTGACACTGAAGGAGAGGATGTGTGGCCTATGTAATTATTGATGTAGCTGAGTTTAATTTTCTTCAGTTTAGGTCATACTTACAGATTATTTTTGAATCCATAGATTTCTTTGTGAAATGTTTAAGTTAAATGTATTAAGAAATGTTTAAGTTAAATGTATCAGTTTCATTCAGAATGCCATTATGTTGGTCAAGATTTCCTGGCCAACTTTAATGATTTTTATCTCTGTATATCTTACTTGATAATTTTCTGAAATATTTACATTGGTATTTGTAAAAGGAAATAAATCACATAGCTAAATCTATTACTAAAAGCCAATGAGGTAGCACCTCTATTGATTTGGGCAAATGCATTGCACTTGCCATCCAACACACTACATAATTTAAAACATTTCTCCATTCATTCATTTATTCATTCCTTCAAAAGTATTTATCAAGCACTAAATAAATATTCAGAAGATACTGTTTTAAATAGGGACCTCACAGAGGAAGAGGACATGGTATTAGACAAAGTATATGTCTGCAACCATTCTTTGTGGCAATAAAGTGGTCCAAGGATGAACTGACATCCCAAACCTCTCAAAAAGGCCAGAAAGTTAGGTGTAGTTTTAGCTGCATGATCTTCATTAAACTCACACTAGTAGGTACCAGGCTACTACTTTGCTTCCACCTCTGATTTTGGAGGGTCTGGCTTGTGTGGGGGAGGGGAAATAAAGTTGGTTATTCTTCAGATATTGTACTTGGTTACAGATTAGTTTCCAAATTTGAAATGACACAAGCTTTGTGATTTTTACTGGGTAGTTCCTAGGGCAACCAACTAAATTTACTGTAGAAGAAATAGCTACATTCTGCCAGTTGGGAATAGCAGACATTGGAGAGGTTAATTACTGCCATTCTACAATCTTCCCTCCCCTCCCCTCCCCTCCCCTCCCCTCCCCTTCCCTTCCCTTCTTTCTTTCATAGGCTAATCCTTGCAATTGTTCTTTTGGGTGTCTCCTGTGATGTTTCATCACTGAACTCTGACATGATATGTGATCAAGGCTTCTCTAATGAATCACTTCAACAATGATGAATCAACAAATATTGATCTAGTGTTTATTATGGGTAGAGCTCTGTGTTGGACTGTGAGGGGTAAAGACATGAAGGCACTTTTAATGTGCCCTCATACAACTTGTGCTCTAGTTGAAGTATGATGAAAAGTAACTAGTAGGAGCACTGGAGACAATATTCTAAGAGGGACATGGTTTTTAGTAGTGCAGAGGCGAATTCTTCTACAACAGAGTAGTCTGAAGGTAAAATTTGAATTAGACCTCCTTGAGTAGGAATGTGGAAAACCCAAAGGGAGCTCATTCAAGGCAAAAGAAAAGGGTGTGAACCTAGGCATGACCAAAGATACACATTAGCCTAGTGCCACGGATATATTCATTAAAGCTGCTGCCTACTTGGTATGCATTTTTAATGAATTCTCTTTACATGTCTCTTTGAGCTTTTTCTAAATTGCTGTTGTTAGCTAATTCTTCTCACCTGTGAAAGTTAGCTATAGACAGGTTTTTCCTTGCTTTAGATAGTCAATAATTTGATCTTTACTGATGGTGGGCCCATTTATCACAGTAAGTTGTCCTTTTACTATACATATTGACTTTTATTTATCAATACCAAAGTCCATTTGTAGCTCATCACTAAAGTTCTTGGATATTTTCAGTAGTTTTTGAAGGTGCATTTCAGAGCTTGGCAGAGAGATACTTTTGACATCAATATAATGCAAATGGTTGCTACACTCATCTTTAGCTTAAAATCAACTGTTATTTCCTTTGTAATGGATTCTGAAATAGTCCAGATTTGGAGGTAAGGGGCAAAAAAGACAAACTCTTCTTGACAGTTCTGCCACTGAAAGATGTAATGCTATTCCATTTACTCATCACATGCCTCAAAATATTGATGACTGAAGGTCCAGTGTTCTAAATATCTTTGCAATATCTTTGGTAGCTAGATAAGAGAGGAATCTATGAACTTTGTATGGATGTGTTTCACTATGGTGCATTTAACTATTAGTGTAATTCTTCTAGATCCTAAAGAAATGAATTGTTCGGCCAAAGACAACATGAAATCAATAGTTTTTAAATCACATTCGAGAACACTGTAAGAGGAAATTCAGGAGATAGAGGAAGACTCTATAGCAGGATTTGTTGTTAAAATTAAAAAAGTGGTAGCAGGGCCATCAGTGGTAATACTCCTCCACCTGCTCTATTCTCTATTTTTGGTTTCAGTTATCCTCTAAAAACTCCCTTCTCCCTTTTCTCATTACTTGCAGAAAGATGGTATTAGCTATTAAAGGGGGCTAGGCCTGGGCAGCAAACACCCCCCAAAAACATCTCCACGTCCCCAGCAAAAGAGTGGCCACTAGAAAAAAGTTTCCACCCACATCCACAAACAGTGGCTGGATCTTCCAAGCAAGGCAACTGCTGTTGGACAGACGGAGCCCATTAAAAAAATCCTATAATTCACAGTATGAATAATATCTACAGTCCTAAATAACATTTTCAATACAATGACTTATGAATAATTTAAAAATAGATCTCATTCATCATCTGTATCGTGGCTTTTTGGAAGTAATGAGGATATATATAGGAAAATCATTAATAAAAAGAGCAGTTTGAAATGTTGGGCAACAGAATAGAATAAACCACTGTAGTTGCCAGACAAAATCCAAACAAAAATCTTAATTACACACTAATCAGGAGCACAAAAATAATGTACAGGATGCAGAGGTCAGGAAACACTAAAAGATAGCTCAGGCCTGTGAAATAAGCAGTGAAAACTGAGTTCAACGCTACTAGCTCAATATGGTAGCCAAGAGTTGAATATCTTCCTGCTTTATAATTCAAATCTCTCTCCAATTTTAAAGAGTCACTATAAAATAAACTCAAATATAGCATTCTAGAAGTATGGAAGTGAGAAAGCTGCATACAATTCAGGTAGAAGAAAATATTAATGCAAAACTGGCAGATCTCAAAAGACTGCAAGATATTTTAAACCAGAGGGAGGCATAATCTATGAAAAGACGTTAAGGGGTAACACCAAATTTGTAAACAAAGACAAAGTCATTTGAACAGACTCCAAATTCAGTTTATAAGTGGAATCTCTCTGGATAGATATCTTATCAGGAAAACGTGTCTGGCTAAAGAGCTGTGTACACATCACCCTTATTTTAAGAGTATCTAGCTGGGCGCGGTGACTCAAGCCTGTAATCCCAGCACTTTGGGAGGCCAAGACGGGTGGATCACGAGGTCAGATCGAGACCATCCTGGCTAATGCGGTGAAACCACATCTCTACTAAAAATACAAAAAAATTATTCATTTAAATACACACAGAGAGGATTTAATTATTGACTATTTAGGCTTAGGGGAAAAATCTGTCTATAGCTAACTTCCACAGGTGAGAAATATGGCTAGACCACCCAGCCAAGTTCAGGGAAGATAAATGAGAAAGAGGTATAAATTGCTTACTAAATCTTTTAAAATATGTTGTATGCCTCTAAAATACAAATATTGTTCTGTTATTCAGGATTTTGAGCAAAGGACTGCCTCAGTAAGGCTGATAAGCAATACTGCACTTCTAGCCTAATGCAAGGCACAAGGTAGGTACCCAAGAGTATTTATCAAATGAATGGGTGAAATTGCTAACAAGGATTCCTAAGACGTAAAACAAATAAAAACTTTTTAAAAATCAGTGATTCATTTCACTTGCAGTTTTAAGAGAAAAATCTTGAGGTCTAGCTAGGGTTTACAACTCAAGCTTAATCAAACATGTCCAAAAACCTCTTATTAATGCCAACAGGAAGTATGCATAAAGAAGGAAACCCCGTCTGACTTATTTTTGGATGGAAAATAATATTCCACACTGGTCAGCCTCCATATATATTTATTTATTTAAAAAAGAATATTAAAAAATTTTCGTTGAAGAGATGAACTTCTGAGTTCCCAGGGAGGGAATGTGTTGTAGTGTTAAAAAAAAAAAAAAAAAAAAATCCTTAAACCAGAAGATCTAAGTTTCAATCTTACCTCTGCTCCTAATAGTGCAATCTTGGGCATGCCATTTCACTTTCCTTAACTCAAGTTCTTTCCTTTATAAAACGTGGGAGTTGAAGTACACAGCCTCTTTGATACCTTCCAGCTTTGAGACTCAAATATTCTGCCAATTAAGAATCCAAGACCAACCAACTACTGAGTATACAATTGAACAGGATACTAAGAGGGTAAATAGCCACTACACTAGTGTGGGAACTAATGAGGACTTCTGAGGCCCTTTCTGAATTAAGGAAGATTGGCATTTTCCTAAAAGAGAAAGTGTTCCTTCTTGGTTTCAGTTTCCCAGCGATAAGGAGGTTCTCAATGATTGTTTGTTGAACAAATGGACAAGGTTATGGAGCAGTGTGGTATTCCTGTGGACTCATATTCTCCTCAATCTAAAGGGAGAATCAGTATACTCCCAACTCTTTCTATTCCTTTTATATGTAAGGATGGGGTCCATGAAGTCATTTTGTCTTAGTCAAGCAAGGCATGAAAGCCAACTCAAATAAAGTTATCTAAACTCTCAGAATCTGAAAGAGACTATAAGAATA
Organism: Piliocolobus tephrosceles; assembly: GCF_002776525.5. Lineage (NCBI taxonomy): Eukaryota > Metazoa > Chordata > Mammalia > Primates > Cercopithecidae > Piliocolobus > Piliocolobus tephrosceles. The sequence continues at coordinate 74,075,611 of NC_045439.1, read as the reverse complement.
TAGGGCGGAGGGAGTATTACAAAGAGAAAATGTGTAGGTTGGGAAGTAGAAAAGAAAAGTAACAGGGAATGGTACAACTGCATTCCTTCCTCCTGCTACATTTCCTCACTCCCAATCAGGGTAATTCTAAGAGTTCCCATTGGGAGGTTTGCCTAGATTTCTTTATGTTCTTCTTCGGAAGACCATTTTTTGTGGCAAGCAGTGTTCCAAGGAGAGAGCTGGTGAATAGATGAGCAGATACTTAAAGAAAATTTCAATAATTTCCATGACTTTGGTCTCTGAATATTACTGAGTAAATCTCTTCTTTACCAAATTGTTAATAAATATAAAAAATAAGAAGTAATTTTTTTTTATATTTATCTACAATTTGGTAGAGAAGAGAATTTCTAGATACAGGAAGTTAATTGGTCAAGTCAGTAAGCTCAATTCCAGTTTTTGATACCATAGAGATAATGAAGAAAAAGAGATTCAGAAATATCTGAAAGGATCTGTTCATCACTAAAAGAAGTATGGTGGTGAATGATGGCTAAGAATATACAGAAATTAATTTGCACTCTTTATGCAATTTAGGTTCTGCAAAGTCATTTGTTTTCTATGGTAAATACAGAAATGTATTAATTTTACTTACTGTTCACAAGTTCAAGAAAATACTAAGTTGAAAGCAGGAATACATTCAAAGAAGAAAAACAAATAGATACCCACATATTCATAAATTGAAGAACAGTCAGTAAAGGGAAAACTCTGGGAGGAATTTATAGTAAACTTCCCAGCTTGTACTTGAAAATTTAGAAGAAGGCCAGGAAAACAAAAGACCCTTCAATCAAAAGAGCATCATGCTAACATTTGAAACTAGAGATAAACATGATTTATGTATGAACTTAAGATAAGGATTCACATCACAGGGCAATTTAAACCAAGGAAAAGTACCAAAAAACACTCCCCTCTTCAATCAGTAGGAGAGAAAACTGTTATATGGCACTAGCACTGGAATTCGTAAGAGCAGCAACCTTTCCACAGACTGAACCTAAGACAACACCATCAGTGTGGGGAGAATGGTTGGCAGGCAGTCTCAAATTCCCAGCTGATAGTCATCTCTATCTCAAGGGAAAGCATTTGTCTCAGATGGTTAGTCAAGTGTCAGAGCTCTTTCATCTCCCGGATAGGAAATGGAAAATAAGAAAATCACATTATCTAGACTATGGCTCCGTTTTCTAGTTCTTTGTCAACATTAAGAAGGATGCAAGGAAGAACATGTCTGAGTTACCATATTTCGTATCATTAGACTGAGTTACCCTGAATGTGACTATTTTTATTTGAATGACATCAAAGTGGTATGTTAGCGTACTTGAAAACATATTGAGATTGGATGAAAGATATGCTTGGATGTTGATAAGTATTTTACCACAATATGATAATATAATCAGTAGTGAGCATCACTTTCTCACACCCCACACCCCCCCATATGCATTTAATTTACACAAGACATAGAAAGCATAAGTGGTCTGTTGGCATCAGCTGGTTCTTACAGTCACACATCTCAATGTAGCCACTCATTTAAAAGTATTAGTTTTATTGAGAGATAAATAACAGAAAGATGCCTTCTCAAATCCTCAAGCTGTCTCACAGCATAACACTCAGTATTTGGACTAATATTTCCAAGAGATGGTTGCTGAAAATATGAAAGTGACTTTGATAAGCAGTAGAGTCTCATTTGATATTATACAAACTAGTGACATCTATAAATAAAGGATAGGAGAAACACACCTAAAGAAAGCCAAGTTTTAAAGAGCAAACATGCATGTGTATAAAGGGAAACTAGTAAATATAATCAAATGATACTTCCAGAAAGCCAGGTTCCATACAAAAACATGTTATCATATTGGAGAGCTAAGAAATAGGAAACAAAGGGTAGGAGAAGAATAGATATTTCTAGATAACACAGTTTCCTAGATTCGTGTAAAATCTCTCTCTTAATATAGTTTTACGCATTGTTTGGAAGAATGCATGGTAAATCTCCAGGAGACTGAGGGTTCCTGAGTTGTGAAATGTTAGACTAATTAGATTAGTTATAGAAAACAATTGTAAGGCAGAATGAGTGAGAATAAATGTTGCATATACATTGCAGTAGAGTTAAGTTTGGGAAACATTTAGAGGAAACACAATCCAAAGTATATGTGATACACTAATCATTAGAGAAATGCAAATTAAAACTACAATGAGACATCATCTCACTCTAGTCAAAATGGCTTTTAGACAAGACAGGCAATAATGAATGCTGTCAAGGATGTGGAGAAAGGAGAACCCTCATACACTGTTGGTGGGAGTGTAAATTAGTAGAGCTACCATGGAGAACAGTATGGAGGTTTCTCAAAAACTAAAAATAGAACCACCATATAATCCAGCAGTCCCACTGTGGGGTACATGTCCAAAACAAAGGAAATCAGTATGTCAAAGGGATATCTGTACTCCCATGTTTACTGTAGCACTATTCACTAAAGTCAAGATGTAGAATCAACCCAAATGTTCATCAGTGGATGAATAGATAAAGAAAATCTGGTACTATACAAAATGGAATACTATTCAGTCATAAAATAATGAACTTCTGTCATTTGCAACCATATGAATGGAACTGGAGGGACATTATGTTAACTGAAATAAGTCAGGTACAGAAAAACAAATATTGCATGTTCTCACTAATATATGAGAGCTAAGAAAATATTGAACTCACAGAGATAGATGGTAGAATGATGGTAACTAAAAGAAGGTTAGTGAGAAGTGGGGGATAAGAAGGGATGGTTAATGAGTACAAAAATACAGTAAGATAGAAGGAATAAGAGCTAGTGTTTGGTAGACTATAGTTAACAATAACTTATTGTACCTTTCAAAATAACAAAAAGAGTGGAATTGGAATGTTCCTAACACAAAGAGATAAGAAGTGCTTGAAGTGATGGAAACCCAATTACCCTGATTTCATCATTATATATGTATACTTATGTGAAAATATCACATGTAACCCAAAAATATGTATAAGTAGTATGTATTTGTAATAACTACAAATAAAAAATTTAAAGTAACCCTAAGTATATGTAATAAGAACATGGCACTGAGCTCTCATTTGTTATGACTCAAAGACATTGTGTCAATGTAAAAATGTAGGCAAATGCCTAACAGAAGGCTGGTGCTTTAGGTAGGAGGACGAGCAACACAATCAACCAACCACAAGAAAACCAAGTAAGCCCATGAGGACTTCACACTTGGAACACTGTGTGTGTCTCCAGTTACCATTGCCCATGCAGAAGGCAATGGAATTTAAGAGGCCATCCAAAGGTCTGGGAGGAAGTAATGGTGAGGTGAATTTATTTATATAAGAATATCTCTAGAAGAGATTAAGAAGACAAAGACTCTAGTCTGAAAGTAAATCTGAAGAAGAGTATGATTGATATTTGTAAAACTGCTAAAAAGTTATATATACCTATGACTGTCATCTTCTCACTTCCATTCCTTCAACCCATTAAGATGATTATACTCTCCTTCTATTTGACATTACCAGAGTCACTCCTCTATTTTAATTATCCAATAGTAGGTATCTTTCCCTCCAGCCATTCTTTAAACTAAGATAAGTCATATCCCTAAAACCAAGGTCTGACCATGTATTTCCTATGTGGAAAACCCACAAGGACCTTTGTTCACTCAGCAATGAAAGATTCTGGAGCCATGGATTTCACGGCCTTTTGCAATATAATCTCAACTCACATTTAGTGATTTCTCACTAAATGCTACCCCTCTCTTTATCCTTCCGATCTCAGCCTCTGATATCATCACTACAGTTAGATGAGACTGCTCACTGTCCCCTGGATATGCCATTTATTTTCTGCATTTTGCCTCTGCACAGATTCTCCAGTTTGAGATATCCCCTCTAACATCAATCTTCAAATCTCTGCTCTCTAAAATACTACTTTTTATTGAAGACTTAGCTGAAATTTCACCTTTCTGTGAAATCTTCGTCAATCTGCCAGTTAACATTAATTTTTCTCCTCTCTTCTGTATTCCTTAGCACTTTATTTGGCCTGTGTTATACTTCTAATCCCATTCTTTGGGTCTCATTTCTGACGACCTCACTGGGGTACGGTAATAGGGAAGCAGACATTTTAGACACATTTTGAGACTCTGAGGTTGATGTTATGAGGATAACTTTGCCTCTATACTATGGAACCTCTGGTGCCAAAATCAGAAGTCTGAGCTAGAAGAATCAGAGGGCTGACCCAGTGTGTCAGTTTCTGTCATCTTTAGCTTATCTCAGACACCTGGAAATTTATAATTATATGTTTGCTCCACAAACATGATGAGTCTAATGCTCACGGGACAGCTTACTTCCAGGTAGTGATGACTGAAGAAGTCTACTTTATTTGCACTGAATGTTTATGTAGCATTGGGTGGATCATATTATGCAGTATCTCTAGACCAAAACATCATTTTCCCAACATTCACTTTCCTAACCTTCAAATAACTTTATAAAATAATATAAGTCATACGTTGCAAAAGATTACACCTTCTCCCTACAACAGAAGGGGAAATTCACGGATTTCCACTCCCTTTTCCTTATCCTCATAAATCATAAAGTTAAATTTACCCTAGGGATTTTATTTCTCTGAACTCAATGTACAAGCATAAAACAAATTTTGTTCTCACAGGACATCCCATTTTTGTTTCATTAGTTCAAGGAAAGGGTCACTCAATTTTTAAAGCATTTGGTTTGATCTTTGCTATGATTCATGCTACCTAACATCCACAGACACACTAGACACACTCTATATACTGAAACGTATCTTATATATAAAATGTGTCTCCATGGACCCCATAATGGTGGTACTTCCACGTAAAGTACTCAAAAGCTGTATTATGGATACATGAGTCTAGGTAAGGTGACCAGAAGTAGAAAATTAATTTTGTTGAATATTTAAATAATTGTTGTTTTGCCCAAGTTCCTATTCCATGATAAATTTCTTTTTCTTCTTGTGAAAGGTAAAATACTTCCCTGGGGCTATGGGAGGAAACGCTTTAAAAAATTTCACCAAATATGAAGCCTAGATTATCCCAGTTCTATTTTATACATTTTAATTCTATGTTCAACCATTGCACTGATATTTCATTCTGCAGAGAGGGAGGTGATAAAAAATTTTTATTAATGTAATAAAGGAAAAAAGAAATAAAGAGGATTTGTCATAATTTAACTAGATAAAAAGAATTCTTGTGATCATAATGTAATATTAGACTATGATCTCTAAAAGAATATTGAATTATGGAAACATGATTTTTACATAATAGAACCATTTACACATAGAATTTAATCCTATTAAACAATAATTCTTAAGGCTCTATTGGCTTATATACATTTTTGTCTCTAAATCCTTTCCAGGGCATTTTTGTCTCTAAATCCTTTCCAAGTTATTTTAAAATGTTTCCTCATTGTATTGCCATGGAAGAGATTGTCCCTTTCCCCTTCTAATGACCAAAATTCTATTTCCCATGCTGGGTATCTATGGGGAACCATGATCATCAACCTTTGCAGAGAACTTCTCTTCATGAGTTTAAGATCACAGAGACTTATTTGCAAAAACAAACAGGGAGAGAGATTCGGCTTAAAATTTTTTTTACCAGATTATGGCCATTATTTAGTCTTAAAACCCTAAAGGTCTTAGATAGGAGGGTCAAACCTAGCAGAGCACTGTTGGAGCCTGCAAATGGCAGCTGAATCTGGGAGGAACCAGTTATCTCCAGGGCATTTCTCTCCTATCCCACAGTAAAGAAGTTGTCCAATTTAGACACATTTTGTACAGCTAGAATAAGGAGGTAAACAAACATGTTTAGAATTCCATTTCATTGACAAATCTGAAACACAGATCAAATTGCCCTTATTCCAGGACTAAACAGCCTCCAATCATCTCATTCTGTGCAGCAGAATCTCAGAGCTTCCAACCCACCTTCGGCACAAGATCCTGGCCTCCAGTCAGCCAGCTAGTTATCCATGGAAGTGGCTCAAGGCTGACACTGAGATTGACTGGTTCACACTAATTTACTTCACACAGATTCCATTTATCTCCTAGAAGATCCCCTGGCAGCAGCTTATAATGGCATATCCTAGGATGCCTGCCTGCATGCGTGTTTAAAGCAGCAGCGCTTGATGAATCTGAGTCCAGAAAACAGTTCACAGATTGAGGAGTAGGTGCAATCAGAAAACATCAAGAGGCACAGCTGGGACTTGGTGGCTTGCTTGACTGGTCAGAGCAGCTGAGCATTAAGTGTGTCTGCTTTTCTCCTGGCTGCTCACCATCACTGGGACAAATCAGAGAGCCACCCCCTTTTTCCTTTACCAGTCACCCTCCAAAGGAAAAGAGAAAAGAAAGTATGTCACCATCCAAGTAGCATGTGCAGCTGTAGAGAAGGCTAATTTGATCATTTGCCTTTACTCCTTAAATACTTCAATATTGTTAATTTCAGTAAAACTACAGCTGTTAGTTGTAAGGTTAAGTTGTTCAAGGGCTGGACTGGCAAAATGTAGTTAGAAAAAGTGGAAGAGAACTTCAACTTATTTTATTTACTTTCAACAATGAGTCCCGAAGAACTGTCTGAGACGCTATGATCATGGGGCTCGTCAGTCGACCTCCAAAGAAAGGAAGGGTGCCTTTCTGGTTGCTCTCCTATGTCTACAAGAGAGCTTGGGGAAAGACACAAAAAAGCTGAATATTTATCTGATGAGTAAATGGGTGGATGAATGTATGAACAAACAAGTCACTGTTCTCCAGATGACGTTTTAGAAGTGTGGTGAACCATTGCACAGTAACATGGTCAGCCTCCAAAGGTGGAGAGAATTGAGATCTTTTAACGGCATTGAAGCTAAAAGTTTTAAACAATGACAATTCAAATCTACCAAAGCAGTGACAAAGCACATTTAGCACTTATAAGGTTAAACACTGGACTGCAGTAGCTGGTTGACGGTAAAAAGTAGGATTAAGGCTTTTGCATGAGCCTGAACATGATCGTGTTGTCTGTCTGCTGCCTTAAGCTTTGAAAAACAGCTGGGATCATCTTCTTATAAGCTCCAACTCAAAGATGTTTAAGCAGTCCACAATCCAATTAAACAGAGGTAAATAGAAGGAAGAATTGTACTGAGCACCATCATCACGTTTTTTCTTAATGAAAAACAGCGTAATTGGGGGTTACATAGCTCCTTAATCTCACATTAAATCTAATAGATTGCTGACTTATACTGAGCATGACAGCTTTCTATATTGGTGTGCTTAATTTTAGGTCATTATCCTTTATTATGTGACTTGTAATCCTTAAAGCCCATGATTGTGTCTGGATATTTGGCAAGGATTGTACTTGGTAATACAAGGATTCTGCTTCTAAGAGTGATGGTTTAATTGAATGACATTGTATAATTATTAGATGTTCAGAGAATTATGTATATTGCTTTCCTTTTTTAATCGGCTGGTTTCTTATAAGTGTTTCCTTCAACAAACATTGTTTAAGATTATTATTGAGTTTTAGGGGCTCTTCCGAAAAGGACAGCTTTCACAAATGAAAGACAAGTAGTTTATTGTGACAGAAATGTATCTAAATGCTATTAAAATGCCCAGTTCAAATACAATCCTGGTTCATCTATAAACTGGGTGACCTTGGTCATGTTACTTTACCTTTTGGTCTCTGTTTCTTCATTTACAAAATAGCAACAATGATGGTGACTACCAGGTGCAAGAAACTTGTTACAATTATATGAGTTAAAACATGTAAAGTGCTCAAATGTAGATAGATAGTCTAAGTAAATTCAGTATTATTACTATTTTTATATCTATTTTTGTCTAGAAATATGCATAAATGTAAATAAGATGTCCAGGCTTAAGGTCAAGACACTTTATTTTATTTTACTAGCAATGTAGTAATATCTAAAATTTCTCTGACCTAGTAATATAAGAAATATTTTAAATAGCTATATTATCTTGATCTTCACTGAAGACTGTAGAAATCTACAATTTATTGTTAGTGGCCCCCTTTTATTTTACCAGTTTAAAGAGGCATATCCATTTGTATCCATGTAATGATATCTATTAACTAAATAAAAACCCATCCAAAGTCATCTGTAATTCTCTTTTTTCATATCAAGAGTGCTGAATATGGAAGGAAGTAAAAGTGATTTCTGACAATGCGGACCAGATAACATAGAAACTCACTGGAAAGTTATTCTAAATAGCTTTTTTTTTTTTTTTGCTGATAAATTAAAAATGGAAATGATGATATGGTGATACAATTTACATATATATATTACCCTTTTAGAGAACTGATTTGGGTTTGGAAATTTAAATTATTGTATGTGCACAATCCAATTTCAGCTTATGGATATGATTAGATCATAACATTTTAAAAGAGCAAGTATAATCTTTTATATTTGAAAGTAAGAACAGGTCTTGCAACATCACTTGTGCATGGTTCTTGATTGTTGCTTTTTTACTGGTCTCCATTCACACATTAGGATTTAAGAAACGCTAGTATTGCAACTGAAAGTCTAATGCAGCTCAGCTCCATCAATGGCAAATGCATTAGTGGAGGAGGTAATTTGATGGAGTATATATCTAACACACAGAAACAGTGGTTTACTTGTTATTAACATTCTTCTTTTTCATTTCCAGGGTAGAAAGCACTATAAAACCTCATATAAAATAGCATCAAAAAACTCTCTTTTTCTTGAACACCAGGTTAACATTGGGGGATGTGGAATGCATTATTATATCCATTTTAATTAATTTTAAAGGTGAAAAATATATTTATTTTGGCTTATTATAAAAAGTTTTTCACTGTACTTTTATCTTGTTTGACCCAATATTTATACTGCTACCTGCCCCACCTCACCCACCGCTAGACACACAACAGATCATAGAATGAATCACGTCACTGCATGGTTCTGATCCTTCCATAAAAATGGCTGACATAACTGGATCCGAGACTTCATGATTGGTCTCAATAAGTACATTTAGATATAAGTAGTGTCTTGCTTTTGGTCTTTACAACACATACTCCGTGAAACTCATTAATTTGAACTTACAGATAATAGCAATATTCTATATTTGAGCAAATTTCAAAATAGTGATAGAATAAGAAGTGGGTCAATTTACTTACAAGGAAAAAAATAAAATTGTCAAAAGATTCTGATGATAGCAATTCACACCAGAAAATAAAGTAACATGCTTAAAAATTTAAAAGAAAGAAAAAATTGAACTAAGATTTTCTATCCAGCAAAATTGACTTTTAACTAGAAAGGCTGTAAGCTAATATAAGCATGCAATAACTTAAGAAATATTGTTTAAATATGCCTTTCCTGTGTGACCTACTAAGATGAGCTTTAGATAACTAGAATAATTGAAAAGCCATCAACATCAGAATAGGAAGTAACCACTAAATATACATTTACCTGTAGAACTAAAATCAAATGATGGTTATAGAAATATGGCTATATTCTCTGACAATTCATAGAACAACTATGAAAAATGCAGGTGATCAGAGGGATATGGAGAGTGCATAAAAAGCTGGATAAGCTGAGTAATTACATAGTAATACATATACTTAGTAATATATGTATTACCTGAGAGTAAAAGAGTATCATTTTAAATTAGATGCTGGAAGAGAGAAAGCAAAAATGTTAGTAGCAAATTATTTCATTATTGCTAATAGTTGAGGGCTACCTGGCAATGAGAAGAAAGGTAATATATAATGGTTTTAGCATAAAGGTGAACATTAAGAAAAAAAAACCTACCAAATACTCCCTCAAATACATACATACAGAAAAAGAGAAAGAGAGATTTTGAGGAAAATACAATGAAATAGATGACATAGTAAAAGAACATATATAGTTTCATATATTTGTGTTCATATACAAACGTATCAACATTATCAATAAATGTTACTGGACTTAATTCACCTATAAGCATAAAAGATATTAAGATTGACTAACAAAGTAAAATCTAGCACTATGATGTTTTTAAAAAGATACATCAAAAACAAAGAGTTAAGCAAGATTAAAGATAAAAGGATAGATAGGATATAAATAAATTTTTAAAAAGCAGTGGTCACAATATTATTGAACATGGTGGAATGCAAACCAAAGAGCAATAAATAAAGACACAGAGAAGAGTATTTCATAATACTAAAGACTGTAATTCACAATGGAGGTATTTCAATGACGAATACATGTGTATGTAGTAACACAGCTACTTTAATAAGGCAGAGACTAAAGGGAATGCAAACTAACAATAGATAACGTTAGCTCATATCTCTGAATATAAGACAGATAGTGGAGATGAAATATTGACAAGAATATAGAAAACCTACAGAACTAAGTCAATAAAGTAGAGGTAATAATCAAACTCTAATGCCAACAGTAGACAGCACACCTTGTATTTAAGTGCACATGAAACATTTACCAAAATTGGCCACATCTTAATTTCCGGAGTGACCCCTCCAACATTCCAGGAATAGAACTAACACAGACAACTTCTCTGATCACAACACAGTAAGGCTAGAAATTAGACCTTTCCACTTGGAAATTTCAAAACACGTTACTAAATGATTTAGCTCAAAAGAGAAATTCAATACAAAATTGCAGAACTTAAAAAAATTATTATAATGAAGACATAATAATACAGCAAACCAAAGAAAGAAAAAAAAAAAAAAACAAGAGGAAAGAAAGACAATGAGTTAGAAAACAGTAAAAGAGAAGAACAAAGAAAGAAATACAAAAGATACTTTTAACAAAGTAATCAATAAAACCAACAAACCACTAACAAATCTAATCAAGAAGCAAAGGGAAAATTCACAAATACGCAAAATCAAAAATGAAAGGGGAAGGAAGATGACTATCAATAGAGAGGAAATTCAAAAAGTCTTAAGAGATTATAATGCTCAGTCTATACAAATTAATTTGAAAATCTAGATTAAATAAGTACTTTTCTGGAAAACTTGGTAGTGATAGAAAGCATAAGTAGACAATTACAGTAGAAATAGGGAAAGAAAAGCCATTAGACAAAATTAAATATCCACTTATGTAAAAATACTTAATAAAATAGGATTGCTGGATATTTCTTTGATATGACAAAATACATAAGCCTCGGCTCCAAAGCCAACAGCCTACTTAATTCAGAAACATCAATGATTTCCCATCAAAATAAGGAAAACCACAAGGATGCCCAGTTTCCAACAACTATTTAACATTGAGTTGAACATATTCACCATTGCAATTAAGTCAAATGGAAACAATTAGGGGAAATGTAACTATTACACTGAAATAAATAAATAAATAAAACTATTTTTTATTGGAAGGTACAATTACACACCTAGAACACTCAAAGGATCAAAAAACTATGTTGCAAAGAAAAAGATGTTAGTGAAGTAGCATGGTATATAAATCAATATTCTTCAAAAATACAAAAAAAAAAAAAACAGTTAAAAAGATGTAATGACAAAGAAGCCTCTATTTACAGTAGTTTTTTATAATAAAAATTTTCTAAAATCTCTGAGCAAAACTCTAAAGCGCTCTTACCAAACACAAAAACAGATTGAATAAATGACAAGACACACTTTATTCTTGTAAGAAACTCTATCGAGCAAGTAATTGAATTAACTCTCTGAATCTATTAGTATAGCATAATGACATTAAACAAACCAAACTAAAAAAGTTCAGAAATGTTAAGTCATGGAGATTCTGTTTTAAAGGAAGAGCATGGCCTTAGATCTGAACTCATGATTCAGTGTTCAATAGGCTATACTCAGTCTCCCAAGTATTTTAATTATTGCATGATAAGATAGATAAAATTAAATATATATGTACAGTTTTAAAATATAAAATTTGAAGAGTAGAGTGGGCATTTTCATCAAGATGTCTGGAAATGGTTTCTGTTAGAAATGAATTATGTAGTATTTCATGCCCTAATATTCCAAAGTAACCGAAGTGTTACTTTTTTTTTTTTTTTTTGAGACGGAGTTTTGCTCTTGTCGCCCAGGCTGGAGTGCAATGTTGCAATCTTGGCTCACCGCAAACTCCACCTCCTGGATTTAAGCGATTCTCCTGCCTCAGCCTCCCGAGTAGCTGGGATTACAGGCATGCGCCACCACATCTGGCTAATTTTGTATTTTTGGTAGAGACTGGGCTTCCCCATGTTGGTCAGGCTGGCCTCGAACTCCTGACTTCAGATGATCCACCCGCCTCGGCCTTCCAAAGTGCTGGAATTACAGGCGTGAGCCACCGCACTTGGCCTGTTACTATTATAATATCATTCATTCTATAAACATGAGTGCTACTGGGTGACAGAGCACATAGGAGGTGCTGGGTATAGAACAGTGATCAACAACCTTTATATTCATCAGGTCTCTGTGGTTGTAAGAGTTAAATACTGACCATGTACACAAAGGACACTCACCACAGGGTAACAGGAACAGGGAACTTCTAAAATTTATTTGTAGGAAGAACTACACCAGCCTCTTTTGGTTGCCACACCTGGAATAAAAGAATTTCATCCACTTGTTCTGCCTTTGCTTCATTCAGCTTTAAGTTCAGGGCCTCAGAAGAGATTAATTGGTTGAGCTAAAGAAATCTGCCCATCCCATGACCATACTGTGGTAATGATAGAGGGATTGATCTGGTGGTAGGCACTTCAAGTGTGCTTAGGGCACCTGAAGGAAGAGGACAAATTAATGCATTGTTTCTGCAGGAATGCACAAAAGAAAACTAGGGTGCTCTTGTGGCAGTAGTAGATGCTGTACAGCAAAAAAGAAAAGAAAAGAAATAAATGTTGCTGATTTCCAAAGGTTGATGACATCTTTGTAACTGACCACTTGAATGACTTCTTTGTAATTGACCACTTGGATTTGTCTGCCATATAAGTGTATGCTGAATGTGAGGCCACCTTACCTGGTGAAAAATAACCAGTATAAAATCTATGTAAAGTGGTCATCAACTCTGCTTACTCCCTATAGTAATTTAGAGCTGTCCTCTGATCATCTTCTAGCTAAATAATCTTTTCTTTCAATAAAGTAGTGTGTGGTAGCACTGAACTTTATACCTGTTTTCCTTCTAAATGTACCCGTGGTAAGGTATCGTTTATAGGTAAGAAGAAAAATAGCCAGTGCCACCATGCTCCTACAGAATAAACAGGGCAGGCCCGATGGGAGGGCTTGGGCTCTCAGATGCAGCAGCGTTAGTTTCTGCCACACACTGGGATTGGAATTCCTGTTGTGCATCCGGACCATGTACAGAATTTCGGCTGACTTCAAAGAGAGTGATTTTGAGAAGAGAGAGTTAGTTGCCAAAAGGAGAAAGCAAGGCATTAATCTTTGATAAGCTCCATTTACTAATTTATAAAGGCAATGGGAATTGGGGTGAGGTTAAAAAGTAAAAGCTGAGGGAACTATCTGTAGTGAATGCTAATGATTTTCTGACCATGTCATGAACTATGCTTTTTTTGTTGTTGTTGTTTGGCGGGAGGTGGGTGGGGGGTGGGGGGGAACTATAGCTTGATTATAAAACATTACATACTATTTAGTAGTTTATAAGTGATTGTAAGATTTTAAAAAACTAGTTCTGACCTCTTAAAATGGAAGAGCTATTTGCTAGAAGGGGCTTGTAAGTCATAAGCAGTTACAGGAGACATGTTTAGAATTCAGAGTCAACAGAGAGAGATTAGCATAGACAGCAATGCAAACAGTGTTTCCATTTTTTGTTCATCTTCTTTATATCGACACAGAGAAGACTGGGAATGATAGGCAAGAAGATCTAGAAAGAATCTGAAGAAATTTATAGAAGAAAGAACCAATAACTGTTCCCCAGGTATAAAGAACAAACATCAAAGTAGGAACTATTTCAAATGGTTAGGTATGGACGACGTTTATTTATTCTTAGGGATTTTTATTTCTTTTAGCATGTTATTCTTTCAGTCATATGCATACTTGGGGGACCCAGTGCATCAGGTACTGTCCAAGGTGCTAGGGAGAGGAAACAATAAAAGATAGGCATGGTTTGTGCCCTCACAGATCTTATGGTCTGACAGGCAAGAGACATTGAACAAGTAATTACAGTTCCGTGTGATGAATGTCAGGCTGGGCTGATACACAGTGCTTTTGGAACAAGCAGCTAGGGGACACTGGACCATTTTGTTTCTTGAGAGAACTAGAATGTAGTTGATAGACTCTGTTCAAAAACTGTCTAGTCAATTTTCAGGTTTGGATGTTGACATATATATACTTTACATATTTTGCATCCTTTAATCCTCAAAACGACCCTCCCGAATAGATGTGTGTTTTCTCATTTATCAATGAGAAAATTTAAACTCAAGGTAGTTAAAGTAACACGCCCTTTTCGCACACATAATAAAAGCTAAGGCTGTAAAAAAGGACCTGCTTCAAAAACAAGCTGATTTTAGGATTTTTAAAAAAAGATGAGTAACACAGACTGATGAAGGGAGATCACTTTTAGTAGGAACATTTCAATGGTTAATTACACCAATATAAAGGTGAAGCGTTACACCTAACGTCATGTAGGCTTTTGTTTTGGTTTTATAGTTACATTAATATAAAAATGAAGTCTTACTCTTAGGCTAACTTAGGCTTTGGTTTTACAACAGATCAAAGGTGATCTGTTGCCCAGACTTTGGACTTATGCTCGTGCCCGACTCTATAATAAATATCCAAATTCAAGTGCCTAAACCGAAGGCCCCAGATCTAGGTCCCAGAGCTTCCCAGAGTTATTTTACCCATCTGTGGCTATTTGCTTTCCCTTTCATTCATGCAGATACTCTCCTGAGTGAACTGCTGGTGTCCCCTTTCATAATATCAGCTCCAGAAAACAGGAGTTCCATTAAACCAGAAAAACCTGTTTAATTGAAGCCAACCATTGTTTATTGGACACTGATTGGTGGAAAGCACTGTGATAAGTGTTGAGGAAACAAGCTTAGTAAGACACAGTCTATGACTTATGTTTGCTTTCCACTCTCATCAGTCTTGACCAGGGATTGGCAAATGTTTTCTTAAAGGTTCAGATGGTAAATAGTTTAGACTTGCTGGCCATATAGTCTCTATCAAAACTATTCAACTCTGCAGCTGAAGCATGAAAGTAACCAAAAGCAATACATGAATGGATGGGTGTGGTTGTGTTCCAAAAAAGCTTTATTTACCAAAAACAGATAGCAGGCTGAATTACAAACAGTTTGCAGACCTCTCGTCTTGACCATTTCTGGTTGGTGCATCAAGTTACCAGCTGAGCTCCAGTTTTTATATCACAGTGACAGTCATGACACGAATTGGGAGATTATCAGAACCTCTGAGCCTAAGATTATAACATAAACATCTCTCCATCCTTTTATTTATTATGCATTAAACAAAAAGCTTGCTCTGCCTACCCCTTTAAAGCCTCATTCAACCACCACTCTACTCCAGCAGACAAAAAGGTATGTGTTTTGGCTTCCTCCACAAGGAATGGTTAGAAAAATGGTTAGAGACTTGCTGTATAACATTAGAGACTTGCTCAGATAAATAGGACTTCACTTTAAAAGTGGTATAAATGAAGCAGCAGAGAGAATGACAGCATCATTAATCCAAGGAATATTTATTGAGCACCTACAATGTGACAGGTCCTGGAATACAGGTATTAGAGAAGTGGCAAACAAAAGACACAGGCTCTCCATCTCTTATAAAACTTAGAATCTGACTAGGAGACATAGGATCTGTACATAAACACAAAACATATAAATGATTATTAATTGCAAAAGAAAATGAGTAATATGAAAGAAAATCACAGTTTGTTATGAGAGTAAATAATGGAGTGAACCTAATGAAGCTTGAAGGTCAAGGAGTGTCTATTTAAGGAAATGACCTTTAAAGTAAGAACTGAAATATGGGCAGAAATTAGGTGAAGAGTAGGTAATAGGAAAGATTACAGGTTACATGGGTGTCACTTAAAAAGATCTGTGAAAGTTCTGAGGCAAGAAGGAGCTTGGCCTGGTCTGGGGAATGGAGGACGGCCAGTGAGACTGGGGGGTCAGAATACGGGGAGGTGACTGGCAAAAATGAAGCTGGAGAGGAGACAGGTCAAACCACAAGCCTAAGAGCGCTTGTTAAGCATTTTGTATTGTATCCTAAATGCAAGGAGAAGACGTTGAAATAATTTATGCAGAGGTGGCATGTTTAGATTTACATATGTAAAGATCATGCTGACTACTGTATGAAATATGTCTTGGAATGGAAATTCGATCAAACCCACTCTCAGCCTTTCTCTTTCCAGCACTTTCTCTGGGCAAAGCACCCTTGGCAACTGACCCAGAGCCAGGAGATGCGTAAAAGGAGAAAGTTGTATCTCTCTTCCTTAGGTTTATTACATGTCCATAAATAACCTGGAGACATTTATCACCATGAATTTGCTTCCTTATGCAAACATACAATTCTTGTGCGGTGTAAAAATTAAATACAAAAGTCATCCCCATGTATAAATCATAGAATCACTATGTAAAACAATTACTTTAAGAGTCAGACATAAGATGGTCTAGACAAAGAAAGCAGGGAGCCAAGGTGGAAATCCCTTGAAGAAGACTCTGCTAAACCCAATAAAAGGTATCAATGAAAGAGGTGGTAAAATTAGATGTAGGAAACCAATTCAGAAATGGAAGAAGACAGAATACACAGACACACACACACACACACACACACACACACACACACGCACGCACATGCAATATGCTAGGCAGGAAACTTCTGATCCTGTCTGGCAGTTGGTCTCTATTTAGTATAACAGTCTTTTGAGATCAGGGTGGGAAAAGGAGGAATTGAAGTGACCATTCACCCATCTGCTGCTGAGCATATTCAGGGAAGACAGAAATGTGGTTGTTTGGAATGCCTTGCAAGTGTCACCTGGCATTTTCAGACTATCTTCAAATGAATTATTCTACATCTATCGTGTGTATATGTGTGTGTGTATGTACTCATATGTATAAATACTCAAAGACACAGAGTCAATATCAGGTAATTTCATAGTGGTGACAAAGCTATATATCCAAGTTCAGAGTTGTAACTTTAACTGTTTAGTATATTAATGCCTCACTGGGCTCTTGAATGCTACATATTCTCCACTATTTGTTTACTAGCTTGTCAAATTATTCAACACATGCAGTGTCACAAAGCACATGGTCACATCTCATATGTCCGCTTCAAGGGCAGGACGAATGTGACCTTTGACTTTTTCTTTTACATAGGATAAAATCATTCTTTGGAACAATGTCTATTTGCACAGCTAGCCAATCTGCTATTGAAGCAGTCTCAATTTTCTTCAATATTGCTTGTTAAATGTTTATAGCTAATTTTATAGTATAGGGCTAGATGTCTGAATATTTTCAAATGCATTCTCTATTGCAGTGGTTTTAACTGTTCTTCTTTCATTATGTTTTATGAGATCGAAAATAGACACATAGAAAATAATGAAGTGGCTTAAAAAATTCTTTCTTGGATAATGAAAAACCTGTATAATACAGAAGAATAGAAGACTGCTCTCAAACATCCTCTGACTTGGAAGATAGTTACACATTTGTCTATTACTTATTTCTCATTCAGAAGCAAATATTAACTGGTCAACATTGAATGCCATTTGATTTCATCCCCTTTGGCTTGGGAAACCTATGACTACCCACACTCAGGGGCCATCGGCATGGAAAGTATTAGTTTCTGTGCAGCCCAGGAGCTCTACAGGACGTGGTGGAATCCCAAAGGTGGGTTGGAAGGTTCAAATCATAGCCAAGAAAAATAACTTCAGTCACTGACAACGGTCAATATCATTTAAATCTCTAGAAATCTTATGAAAAAAAAAGATTAAAAAAAAATAATGGCTTTCTTGAGGGTCCTTCCCACAGCAATGATTCAGAATGCTACATTTTTAGACAGGGGAGGAGAAAATCATAATGCCCGGTAGAAGGGAGATGTAATTTTATTATCTGGCAAGATAGTGGCTTCATCATTAAAAAATTCAACCAACTAGAATACAGCGTCCTTTGACCTAGAAGATAAAAGGTCAGACAGCAATTTTGAATAATAAATGAGACCTGTTGACCTCATGACCCAAATCTGGCAGGGTGAGTGTTTCCTGTTTCATAGATGCTGATGGCAGACACACACCGAGACAGCTCAGCTAATGAGCTGCCTCAACCCAGGTAGTGGGTGCTGCAGTGTTTTCGTGTTATGTAGCATAGGAGAGAACAGATTTCTGAAGCTGTTGTGTCATGTAAAATGATAGTTATAGAAATATTTCTATTGTGGCTTTTAAGGAGGCTCTTTCCTGGGTTCCCAATGTTTCTATTTAGTTGTTGAGTTGAGTAGAAACCTAAGCATTGGTCAAGGTATTTCTTCCACCTCTGATTTCCTTTATTATTTTAGCACTGGCAAAGAAGAAAGGAAATGCTATATGCATTTCACTTATATTAACAGCAAGGTGCTTTTATGAGAATTTTCTAAAAATGGGAATGAACCTACTTATCTTTAAAAATGCGACTCTTTCCCTTCATTTTGGAGCAAATAGTCCTTATATTTAGATAACAGATTTAGATGTACAAGGTATTAAGCTATATAGATATTTGTGATATAGTAATTAGTTTAAATGTTTAACTTTATTTGAGTAACACAGTGACGTAATTTGAAACTTTAAAAATTTCCAACTAAAATGAAAACAACTATGGCTTTAAACTAAACTATCCATCCCTACAATTTTAATCCTTAAAATTTTAATTATTGCTTTTGGAAAATATCAGCTGTTACAAAGTAAACTTGGTAAATGTTTATGTTCTTTTTGGTAAATATCCTATCATATGTCTAATAATTTTGACACTTTTGCTTAATAACATATATAGTGCCTTTAATTTGTGTTTACTTGGTAATCTTTTCAATAAAAGATTTCAGGAGCCTGGCCAAATTCCAGTTTAGCTAATTATATTTCTCTTGCTAGGTGCTCTTTTAGCTTTCAACTGACTATAATAGTCTTCTTCATGCTTCATGTTAAACTCTTGCCAATTTATGACTTTCAGAAGAGTCATTTGGTAAAATAACATGATCTCTATTTGCAGTAATATCACACAGATGAGTAAGAACTGTTTTGAACCAATTTTTTGTTATTTACCATAAATTGGAAAAAAAAAAAAAAAACCCAAAAAACCTTAACAATGAAGGATTTAGAGAAACCCTCACCACATTATTTATCACAATTTCCCATTATCTTCCCAAAACAGAAAGACAAAATGGCAGCCAAAGCTGGTTGTTGTTCAGTTGGTTTCAAGCCTATTCGATTTGCTGTAACTGAATAAATGTATATAGAAGACTTTTGGTGTGCACAGCCCTAGTAAGCATCATCGTGATGTGACGCAAACATTTTGCTTTGTGCATACTGAACTTTTCCAGAAAGTCACAACTTTTCCAAAGTAAAGGCACTTGACCTAGATTTATGGGTGAGGTCCCATTCTAATTAGTAACATGGAATACTACTGCTACATAGATATACATCAGCTGAACTGTGATACAGGAGAAGAAAGGAAGTGAGTTTACAGGGAGTGAGGAAAAATGACACCTTATGTATGTGTTTTGTGGAGCACTTCTTTGTCCCGTTTACACGCTTCACATTTATTTTTATATAACCTCACTACAAACTCATGTAGAATATATGCAGTTTTGTGTTGGTAAATGTTTAATAAAAGCAAACAAACAAAAACCCTGATTTGTACTGTTCGTCAATCTTTATGGTACAAATACTCCCACCATAACTAATTTCAAGGTACCAAAATGATGTCGCTACGTACAAAGCTGAGGAGAGATGCATACTGTCGTAAGCTGGTGCTAGCCGGCTTTATCACACCACAGAGTACAGAGGGGCTATTGGTATCTTCATTTTGGAGTAAAGGAAACTGATATGGAGAGATTTAATGATTCATCTGAGATGGAGATGCAAAGAATAGCAGAGCTGGTACTTAGACATCTTTTATTACCAGGTTCTGAGTTTTTCTCCACTTTCTAAAATGTGAAGCCATTTAAGATAAAAAAAGGCAGGATGTGTAAGCACCGGAAGGGTAAGGAAACTGTGCACCAACTCAGGAAGTGAACGTGCACTTCACGGAGGAAAGAGGCAGAGCAGACCCACGGAAGACTTCAGAGCAGAGGCAGACACAAAGGAAAGAAATACTGGGAGACAAAAACACAGACAAAGAAGAAAGAAATAGATCTGGGGGAAACTGGGAAATGTAGCGGGGGAGAGAGAGAGAGAACATGTGCAAGTAAGCATTCTGGATAAGGAATACTCAACTTTTATTATCAGTTTTCTCCTTCTGGTTCATTTGCCTTTTTCCCACTTTTATCTCTCCTCCTTCATGTTGTAATAAATATATTTTTTGTTTGTGGTATTCTTGTAGTTTTGTTAAAATAGCAAACCAGCTAATGTTTTATATTTCACTCGACTCTCCTACTATGTCACCCTATCACCCATAATTCAATTAAATTAAAATGAAGTTTGATTTATTTGTTTTACATTCAGACCACTTATTTGATTATTTTGCTGGGTCAATGGTCTGCAGTTTAAAAAAACAGATATTTCTCAGCCCTTTACTGTAGTATTACCTTGCAAAGACAAAGGGTTTCACATCCATTACCTAAAAAGTCTTATAGCACTCCTTCAGAAGAAAGGGCTATTAATTTTAATTTACAAAATAAACAAAGACAAAAGGAATTAAGTAATTGTTTAACAAACAGCAAAATGAACTGAGGCTTGAATCTGTGTTTCTACGTTATTATTCTATAATATGTAGCTATACTACACTGTTTCAAAATCAAAATATACAGTAAAATCTTTAAACACATTTTATTTGAAAATAAATGTTTGGATGAGAATGTATTATGTCATTTATCTATGGAGAAAACAAATAATAATGCCCTATTTTAATTGCCAGTGTAAAAGTTAAGGAATAATAAAAAGGTAAATATATAAATGAGGCAATACAATGTCCATCCTTGGAGAAAATATTTTACCAACAGTTAAATAATGAGATTGAGTAATTCAGTATCAGGATATGGATTATAATGATGGAAACCATTTAAACTTACTAGCATAAGAACAAACCGTTAAGTTAGAGTATTGTTAGAAGTAAAGATTTGTGTTTCTTTCTTCATTTTAGTTTTCATTCTGTTGCAAATAAGTCACTTTTTCCCTAATCTATTACTTCAAAGAATTCACATAAGTATTTCTAGCAGATTGCCTACAGTAGGGTCTGGAAATCAGCAGGGTGACATTCAGCAGTGTTCCTGTACATGGATGGATGGAACTGACTTATCAACTGTCACCCATATCACCCAAATCATCCATGTGAAGAAGGCTGAATTGGCACTGAGCTGGCAATTATCTGGTGAACCTAGCCTAGTAAACTGACCAAACTGATAAAAGTTCAAAGAATAAATATAATTGCATTGGGAAATCATGGAGAATCCTTTTCGATGATTCAAAATGCAATATCTTGAATGGATTCAATCCACAACAGCATACTCATCAAGTCATCTAAGAAAAAAATACAGACTGCTATTATAGACATTCTACAACATGGTTCAAAACCTTGCATAAACCTGGTCTTTACAGAAATATAAATCATGAGTATAAAGCATGCTGAGTACATGTGGAAAGGTTACACACTCACTAATGTTGTATAATCCATGTTACAGGTATAATACATATACATACATATAGTACACATACACATACAATAACTTGAATAATTAATTCAGGTTATTAGAGCAATGATAGAAAGGAGTTTCACCTGAATAGATAAAAAAGAAAAGATGAATAAAAGATTTACTGAAAGAAATTTGACTTCAACAATTAAACAATAGATACTGCCAAGGTTGAGTTGGCCAGAATAAGAAACTTCACTTTAAAGGTAATTTGCTTTATTAGTTCTCAGTGTATCAGGCTATCCAAAAAGCTTACAGGCCAACTAGCAGTGCCATAGCCATCAGAGCAAAATGAACAATTACAGTGTCATTATACTTAGCTTTCTAAGGTTAGGAAGTTCTTGCCTGTTTTCTAAGTGAAGGGAGCTGTGTTGTGTTCAGAATTTACTAAATTTCCCTGAACTTTCAGATTATCTTGGAGAGAAAAATTGCTGCCTTTAGTATGATAATATGAAAATTCAAAGTGAGGAGCACCAAATGTTGACTTATTTTGTGTGAGCTTAAGGGTCTCTCAGACATTACGATGGCTAAGAATTTTATCTCACATGCCATATTCAAAAAGAGTATGGAGTGATTGCTTGGAAGGTGATGTTCAGAAGATTTCTAACGTTGTATCTCGATCTCGCAAGAAACAATGTCTTGATCTATGAGCAATGTCTGCCAGAAGGTAGGGATGGAGAAGCAACAGCTCACGTGGCACCTTTTGAGTTCTGGTGTAATGAAATCTGTCTGAGGTCAAGAGAGAGAGCCTGTGAGCCTGGAAAAGTGGCCACCGACCATCCTGAGGCTCAGTTAAATGAAGGAGGTGTTCCTATATAATCTCCAAGGCTCTCATTAGCCTTAGAATGATTTAATAGCAACTAAGGTCTGTAAAATAATATTACAGTTCAAAAAATGTTATATATATATTAATTTCCTATATTATTATTACTAGGTTTTAGAAAAAAACGAAAGCTCAAAGTGGCTAGCCAGGATGACACAGATTGAGGAGGTGAGATTCAAATGTTAGTTTCCACCCAATGTATTTGGCATGTCCGTAGAAGTGCACATTGGTATGGTTATAGTAGCAAATAATGGGTAGAAATGACCTCTTCCCTTGTTGATGCTGAAACAGGGGCACTGGTGGAATCTGGAGCAGTGGGTACCTTGAGCAGAGGGCTCAGAGCAAAGGCCCAGGTCACTATCTTTCCACAGACACTGACTGACACAGCTCCACTTCTACTATAAATGGGTCCTAGAATCTATTGCACATTCTATAGCAGGAATTTATAGACTCCAATATTAATTTTAACATTTTATCCAGTCTTAATGGCAATTATCCTTAATAATTATCCCTAGTTGTCAACACTGAAGACATTATCCATGACACCTTTAATTCTAGATTGCCTCTTCCTGTTACCTGGCAGATTTTTGGCCTTGATCCAGAAGACTCCAACCATTCAAGCCAAACATTTAAAACTATGGCATAAAAAAGTAACCCTGATGTTTACAAACAAAAACGAATTCTGAAAAATGTGCTCTAAAGTTAATGCTATGTATCACATTAGACAATTGAAACTTCATTAAATATTACTGTATAGATACTATCCCCCATCTTTGATCTTTATGGAAATGGCTTAGGGGTGGAGTGAAGGAGAAGCAAAGATTATTTGATTATGTTGCAAAATGATGATTTAGCAATTCAACATCCCATTAAAGTATGTTTAATGGGATGTCGAATTGATTTCTTAATTTATAAATTCAAAAAGTTAAAGTCCACTCACTAGGTTGCTATATAAGAAAGAATCCTGTAATGTATTCCAAAATCCTTATGTAGATGATTTCTTGATTTTATGTGTAACTTTTTTCTTCCAGTGGAGCCAATGACTGAGGCTGGCTTATTCTGATTCACAGCAGTAAATGGCACCTGCCTTTTGATTTCATTTGTTTGACAGGATTTTTAGTGAGGCAAGAAATGGCTTCAGAATAAAAGTCTCTTAATGAAACTTAATGTTTTAGCCTTTAAAAATGGGACATTCTATTTCTTAGCTTATTCCAGGTGCATACTTAAAATGTATATGATTTTTATTGAAATCCACATTCTTGGAGAGTTATAATCTCAGGCATACCTTGAAGCATCTCTTCAGTTTATCAATGTATGATTCAAACGCAAGCTTTTAGTCCACAGAAATATAGCCCAAAAGCAACACCAACCTTAAATGGTTATTTACTTATAACTTGCTAATATACTTTTCTCCCTGAATATTAGCTTTTTTTTTTTTTTTTTTTTTTTTGGATTGGAAAACATGGATTTTGCCACTGCCATAGTAGCCTTGGCTTCTTTTAGCCATGGACTAGAAAGAAGAAAGAGTCCTCATTCACAATTCACACAAACTTTAATGATAATAAACATGTAGAATTTTTCTAAAGTACAATGAAAGTTTAAGAAAAAGCATGTAGGTTTTCTAAAAATGTTTTTTAAAGATTAGGTGAAGATCAGCCTCCCCAACAGACTCTTATTTTTCCTTACAGTATCTGTAGGAAAAGCTCATTTGCAGACAGCTGCAATATGAGCTTCCTTTCCTTGCCCTGTCATTGACCTCCAACCTGATCTGAAAGAACCACCTTCTTTCAAAGTGAGAAGTTATTCATTTACCATAATAGCTCTATTCGGGGCCTCCTTAGCAGAAACTAGCAATTGTGCCCAAATAAGAAGGTTTTGTGATCCTGACTACCGTTCTTACACAGGAGGACAAAACCAATAGGAAATTTCCGTTCCGACAGCCACAGTAGGTGGCCATAAAGTTGGTGTTTAAAACTATGGTTTATGTGTGGTGATCACAAAAGGAGAAAGAAAAATCATTAGGAGTTTGCACTTGCTCTAGTTATGTACTGGGGTTTGCCAATTATGTTCTCTTAACTCGACAGCTTATTCATTGAGCAAGAGCTGCTACATTAGAGGTTAGCTGACAGTCTGCAGTGTGCAACTTAAAATAAAACCACTTTATGAAGACGAGTGAGAAATAGAAATGATAAGCCTATTGAATAATCATTAGAAATAAATAAAAAGCCTTTGATACATGCAATTAGTCACAAGCATTACAAGTTGAAATGCAGTCCAGTGTTAAAGAGACAGTTTAGAAGCACATGGCACATTTATCACAACTCCACAGACAAGTTATTGAGCTGTCTGTGAAAAAACAGAGCCAAACAGGAAAGCTTTCAGCAGTGAGCAGCGGTTGAGGTCCTTGATTGATATAGCTAGATGATGCAAAGCTGTCCGATGGCTTTCTGCAAAATAAAGTGAAAGAACTCAAGGTCTTTCATGGTGCTCTCTGACCACAGATGAACAGCTACTTTATTATGGCCCAGATTGAGGTTGTGCCTTACTTCATATTCTGCTACTGTCTGACGCACATGGTTGACTTGACTGGAGGGCCATTGTGTGTAACGTAGGGGTTTGACATCTTCATATTAAAAAACAGCAACAACAAAACAAAACAAGTTCACTGTAAAGGACAGAATATCGCACTGGTTAGAAGCTCAGATTCTTTACTTGACCTTACCAGCAACTCTTTTAACTGTAGAGAGGTAAAGGATGAGAATGAGCATTATCCTAGAGATCCCATGGTGACCCATCCCTTCCTTCATGTGCAGTTTAACTCCAAAGCATCACAAACCAGGATGTTCACTGTCATGACCCCGATACGAGGTTATTTTTTTTTTTCAAGAATTAAGATGCGGTACTTATTTTCATTTTGTGCTCTAAAATACAGAATGGCCTTTAGATAAGACATAAATACCTATGGAAGCCTAGTTTAAGCTTTTTAGTTGCTTTGAGTAGTTTCAGTGACTGGAATTTATTTTGCTAAGGAGTTTAACAGCAAATAATACAATGATACGACCCTTGTCTTTAGCTTGATTCTTGTCAACTAAAATTATTAACCTAAAAATAACCACACTGCATTCTTCTCGTTATATTCATTTGTGTCCTTCCAGCCCCGAACCCCCAAAACACACAGGGAGAGAATGAATGAGGAGAAAATAGAAAGAGACTTGCTCTAGAATCATTTAAAAACATTATATTCTTCCACACTCTCTCTTGTTATCTAATTCCCAGACTTCACTCTCCCTAAAGATATTATTACCACAGTCCTTTGTTTGAGATTAGAACATCATAAATCTTCAGTTCTACTCTTTTATTGGCATATTAGGGTTGTATTATTTGATTTTGAGTGTCAAAACTGCATTGTTCAGAACACCTGGAATTTTACCTTTAATAAATGAGGCAACTGGTGTAGCACATTCAACCAAAAGGACTTCATTTGAAATCAATTCTGATAAGGATATAGCTATTTCTAAAACTTAAATGCACCACTAAGACCTAATATTAGTTCTCCTTTCTCTCCAAAAAAATTAGAAATTTTACTCTATTTTTAAACTTTCTGAGGAAAAAAGCAAACATATTGAAAGCTTTTATTCTGTCCAGAACCCAAATTCATATCCCAAATATAAATATATAAAACAAAGTAATTTAAAAAGATAACCAAATTTGATGTAGTTTTACTTTGCTTAAAGATGTCAGCAAAGAAGGTATTCCTCTACATAAATTAAGTGCATGCTTTGCTGCATTCTGGTTCTATTTCCTCATGCAAATAAACGAAGAAAATGATTAATTTTGCCCCAGAAACTCACATATTTCCCAAACCTGAATTCCTTGTTATCCAAAGTACCTGTTACCTGGGGAATTCTTACAGAATCTCAGAACTCACCCTACAAGAGTAAGAACTAGCATTTTAACAAGTTCCCTGGGTGATTCATATGCACATTCAAGTTTCAAAAGCCCTGCTTTAATGCAGTACTTCTAAACTCTGTCTGCATTTTAGGTTCACCTGAGGACCTCTTAGAAAATACAGATGCCAGCACCCTACTATAGATCAACTAAATCAGAATTTTTGACAGTAGGGCTCAAGCACTGATATTTTTTAAAAGCTCCCCAGGTAATTCAAACGTGCATCCAGAGATGGGGACCACTACTGTAATCAAAGCTATGTAACCTGTTTTGTTTATCTTTTTATGGTAGCCACTAGAAAGCTCAAGTAGTTAACATGAATCTTTTTAGGTAATTATATTATTAATTGTGTTATATTAAGAACAAGAAACAAGATAACATTAATACATATATATCTCATGCTAGTCATTGCATTAAGCTCTTTTTAAATAAATTTTCTCATTTAATGCTTAAGGCAATGTTATTCTTCCTATTTTACATACAAGCAAACTGAGACCAGGAGGGGTTGAAAAAATTAAGGTGAGATAGACCTTTACTAGCAGAACATTCAGAACTTAAAACCAGTTGTTTTTGACTACAGAGTTTACATTCTTAAATCCTTGTTACTACTTTGCATATTCAATTCTTGCAGCTTTTTTCCAACCTGTAGCCTAGATTTCTCTTAATTATCCCCCACCTCAATTATTTCTTAATTCCTGGCTTTGGTTTGAGCTCAGAATGAAAAGTGGACCTCAAAGTTTAGTGTAAATTAGAAGCAACTAGAGGGTTTGTTAAAACACAAGTTGCTGATTCAGTAGGTCTTGGAGGCAACCCCCCAAATTTGTAATTCTAAACAATTCCCAGGTGATGCTGATGCTGCTGGTCCATGGACAAAACCAAGTTTTAAGAATCAGTGGGCTAGATTAGTTGTGGTGGCTCTTATGATGTTACCTGCCTTCATTACAAATTTCCTCAAATCATATATGTAAATAGAAAAGTTATGTATAAGTGAAAACAGGAAAGAAGAGAGGGATGATGATATACAAATAATGTTAATAAGAACTGATAAAAATAAACCTTCAAGTAAGAAGTGATTTCCTATCCCCTACTGCAAACCCTTCCGAAGAGATAAATGGACTTCAGCATTCTTTTCTCCACAAAGTTATAAATAGACTTGGTATATGATGGCAGGCAATGCAGGTATTCTAAAAGTCAAATAAACTTACATTACGACATTGTTTAGAAAATAAATGAGCAATGATGAACAATTTTAAGGTCTTCTATGCCTTGTGTTCTCTAAGTTACTTAAATCATACCAAGATACATTTAATTATTCCATGAAATGTTTTGCTTGAGGTTATAAATTACAGTGTCTGAAACAATAAAAGTGAGGGAATTTTAAAAAATTTATCTCAGTGATTTATGCTCTTAGTGCAAAGCTGACAATTTAAAATATACACTAGGTTTTTCTTCATCACTTTTGGAAAGAAATGTTCCACATAACAGAATAGTAGCTAGAAAGATGGTCCTAATTATATGTGTTGGATATTGGCAAGGTGTGATTGAGAGAATAGTGTTTACACGAATCAGTTTCAGCAAAGACACATCCTTGGAACTTTATGATTTAAAGTTGACAAGCAGACTAATTTATTAAATTGGAAATTAGGTATATAATATAAATTTATTTTAAGTCTCTACTGTGACTGAGTAAAATGTAAAAGAAACTAATTTCATCTTTCACTTATAACTTTAGTGACATGTACTTCATTTGAGTTGTTAAAATAAAGGAAAGCAGGATCTGCATGTTATAAAATAGATATTTTTATTTATTTATGATTTAACTTTTAGGATTGGGGCACATGTGAAGGTTTGGTACATGGGTAAACATGTGTCATGGGGGTTTGTTGTACATATTATTTCATCACCTAGGTATTAAGCCCATTTAAAAATGTTGATTAATACCCTCAAACTAGGTTTGAGGTGAAGATGTTTGCTAAATGATTAATCTAGTAATAGGACTGGCAGATGGAACACAATTTTTAAGATTTTTTAAAAATCTGAAATACTGTTCTTACAGCATGTTGGTTGGATGACATAAAGAGCACAGGCTTGCCTATCACACTGATTACTTGATGTAATAGTAAGCAAGCTTAAGTGAACTGTGCGTCTTCAATCTTTCCAATCACTTAGGGATGGACATCAGAGCTCATCATCCATCATCCCTGGCCTGAAACATACAGTGCATCAGCAATCTTGGGCTGACCTAAATGATAGTAAAAGCCGCTATGCTGTTCACAATAAGAAATTGTTGTCCACTGAATTACAGGTTTGTGATTAGATTGCTAACATGGCCAACTTGATGTATAAGTGAAGTGTCCAGGGAAGATATTCTTTAGGATCTTCTGAAGATTAATTTATACCCTTGAAAGGAAGACCAATCACAGAGTCAAAAAATATGTCGAGGTGTTTTTCTTTTAACCAAGAAAGCCCAGATGTTGTAACAGTCATTAAGTCATTTCTGGCACCTTTATCTGCAAAAGAATTTAATAAACAAGGGGTCTAATGACTATCATCTTGGCATGGCTAGAATTGCTCAATGTGATAATTGATTTTTTTTTGGAGCCAAATTTATATGAGGAATAATCATATACTGTTAGGAATATAAACCTGAATTGTCAACTGTTTCTCATAATTTAAATTTTTACATTTAAACAATTTTAAATTTGCTAAAATGCCTATCTAAAATTCCTAGCTGTGTGTTATGTTCTCATATCTTAGAACAGCATCTAAAGATAGCATACAAATTACCTGGTAAACATGCCATGTATTATTATTATTTTTTATTTCCTTTCCTAAGATTAATTTAAAATTAAACTTTAAAGAAACTATCTCCAGGTCAACTACATAGCCCTAAGAGAATATTAGCACAGGAACTAGGAGGCCCACCTTGGACTTCAGGTTCTGTGTCTAAATTTTCTATATGACCTTAGATAAACCACTTGGCTGCTCTAACCATTAGCATCCACATTTGGTCTTATAGGAATGGTATTTTCTGACCTATTAAAGGTCTTATTCGGTAGGATGACATTTATTCCTTCCATGTCTACTGAACATCCCTCCTTTCCGGTCACATGGGTAAGCATAAAATGATGAAGGTGCTAGTCCTGCTGACAGCAGGCAAGAAAATATGCAAGTACAATAACAAGCTTAGTGTGCAGAAAAACCACACAAAAATGAAAACTCTGGGGCCACAAGCCCAGAATCTGAGTCGACAGATTTAGTGTTGAGCTCTGATATATACCTTTCTAACATGTTCTCCACATAATTCTAATGCAGGTAGTCCATGAGCTACAGGAAAATGTCCTAAGTGAAAGGAATTAGTGCTGGGTGCTTTGAGGTATACAGGAAGAAAACACTTGATTCAATCCTAAAAGCCTTGGAAAGGTTTTGGAGAAACATGCTGGAGAAATAAAAATGTCAGGAGTATATTCTGAGTACAATAAGTGTAAGATTGGGGAAAGTGTTCCCAGCAAGGGAACCACATGAGAAAGGGAGCCCTTGGGGACCTGAGGCAGGTGAGTTTAGAAAGTTCAAGAGGCAAAAACAAGAGATGCAGTTTAAGAAGTTGAAAGGAAACTATCACATAGGACTTTTTTTCTCTTATCAATAAATTACTTTTCGAACATGTGCACAGAAAAAAAAAAAGTGTAAAAAGGATACACAATGAAAAGTTTTCCTTCTGTCCTCTCCCCAGCCACCCATTTCTTTTTGGAAGGAAAACACCGTTAACAGCTTCCTGCATGTCTTTCCAGAGATGTTACATGCATATGCAAGAATGTGCTAAGACCTACTCTCCACACTCCTATTCCAGTAAATAAAACTATAAGGTGTACTGTGCACAGTTCTGCATCTTGCATTTTTGGCCTAATGTACTTTGAATATTGAGCACATATCCTATTTCTTTGTAAACACTGCATGATACTCTATTATACACACACTATGATTTATTTTACCAGTTACATGCTGATGGACAATTAAGTTATTTTCAATCTTTTGCTCTTACAAGCAAAAATGTAAAGAATTAGCTTGTACCTAAGTCATTTCAAACATGTGCACATACATTGAATTCCCAAAAAAACCCAGAATTTTTCAGTCAAAGGGTATGAGCATTTAACGTATTGGTAGATTCTGACAAAATGCTCTCCACGGAGGCTGTACTAATTTGCAATGTCATTTGCAAAGTATAAGAATGACTGTTTCCTCAGTCTCAAAAAAGCAGTTAGACTTTATCTTGGGAACACTCGAGCAGAAATCAAGGGTTTTAAGAGAAGGGACGCTCTGATCAGGGTTACATTTTAGAAAGCTATATTCTACAGCAGTGTGGAGAATAGATGGATTATGTGAGAGAGTAAGGATTTTTACTGAGCATATATTAGATGTCAGATTTTCTGCCAAGCACTTATACTGCATTATCACATTTATTACCTATAACCACACTAATTGTTATCACTGCTTTCAGACAAAGACAAAATGAAACAGAGGCTCATCATTAACTACTTGTCCAAGTACATGAAGGTAGTAGTACATGACAAAACTGGGATTCAGATCCAAGGAAGTATTACTATTAGCTCAGAGCAAGTGGTTTTAGTCACTACAATACTATTTGAGATGCAGAGAAGCTGATACATTTGAGATTTGTCAGCGGTAGAACAGACAGAATTTGGTAACTGAATGCATGCAGAGCACAAAGAAAAGGAACAAATTGGCATATCTGTCGAGACTGGGAATCTAAGAAGATTTACAACTGGAAAGCAAGGAGTCGGGGGGTGACTTTGAGTTTGAGGTGACAGTGGGACGTATCTACTGCCTGGGAGGCAGGAGAGCAGTCTAGTCTGGGGAATATATGGGACTTCACCAGTGTACAGACACTGTGCTGGGGAAGTCACCAGCGTTGATGGGCTCATGTAGGGAGCAACATTTAAGGAATAGTCAAGTATGAGGAGAACATGAAAGAGGTGAAGAATAAACTAAGAGACAAGAAGACAGAAGGAAAACCCAAAGAAAATGTTATCTCCAAACCAAATTTAAAAAAAAATCACTTTGAACTGCTTTACAAACAAATCATTAATACCCACTTTTTTTATTTATAAGGACTCTTATATACTGCAAAAGTAATATTCATGAAATAGTCTCCAAACACAGGAAAGAATAGGTTACTGGAACATACCCACCAACACTGTCTTGCACAGGTGATAGTCCAGGGGCAAATAGTTTTCCCGAAGCTGGCTGAGAGTCTTGATACATTTCTTTAAACTCTAATAACCATGCAGAAAAGTGTCAAATTGAGGATTTAAAGGCAATAGTTGCAGTCTCGGGAGAGTGTCTGGGAGTGATTCCTATGTACCTGACATAACTCAGAAGCAGGAGAGCCGCACTCAATGGCAAGGAGAATTCTCCCACACCACCTCGTATAAATCTACAGAGGGCTACGCAAAGGTTTATGTGAGCTGTGTGTCCAACATGTGTTGGAAAATCAGTCTCGTTATATTTTCCCTGTAAATCCTTCCAGGAGTCCTCTAGGTTTAAGGAGGACCTTCACATTTGGAATCGAGAAATGAGTATAGATTTTCTGAAACTGCCTAGACTGTGTAATACGTAGTTCATACGATATATTTTAGGGGAAGAATATGTAGGTACTGTCAGTCAATTGATGGATTCAGTCTCAAGAAGCTCCAACAGGCCCACCACTCTCCCCAACTCCTTCATAA
The DNA here is from genome assembly GCF_002776525.5 of Piliocolobus tephrosceles. Taxonomy (NCBI): domain Eukaryota; kingdom Metazoa; phylum Chordata; class Mammalia; order Primates; family Cercopithecidae; genus Piliocolobus; species Piliocolobus tephrosceles. The sequence goes on along the minus strand of NC_045439.1, from coordinate 74,043,316 downwards.
GGAAAAAAAAAAAAAAAAAAAAAAAAAAACAAAAAACAAAAAACAAACAAAAAGCCCTGTTTTTCAAAGGGACTAAGTTCTTTAAATGTGGCTGACCAATGTCTGTTGCATATCCTGGAGAGATGGGACTGATCTTATTTTGTTTATATAACCAGTTTTATAAATAAAAGACAGTATCTTTTATGTTAGCATACCAAATTCCACTTCTGAATACACCAAAACTAAAAACTAGGACAGGACCAAACTACAGAATCTAAACACATTTTTTGTGTGTTTAAACTGATCTTTATAGGAAAAAAAGCCTTGAAAATTATATACATAAAATGGTAACATTACTAAAATATTCTGAAAACAATGAAAAATCTAGTGTGTATCAGATTTTTAAGTCAAATTAATAGCTAATTTTAAAATAGTTTTAATTATTAAACCAAATTTTATATTTTATCAATAGATAAAAAACAATCATTTCTAAACTTTACTAGAAATGTCTTAAATTCTATATTCCTCCATTTCATCAAGTTTTATCTCAAACATTAATTGCATATTATCCTGATCATAACAAACATAGTTGCCTTAAATAAAGACAATTGATTATCTAGGATGCTCCAAATCAAGATTGATTCTAGGTGTTTTTTGTCTTTTTTTTTATTATTTCTTTAAGTAAACTCTATTTAATTTCTAAATATTAGTCAATGAATATCTGATTTTTAAAAATAGGTAAATTTTAAAAAATTACATCAAATGCAAAATAATTTTTTAGCATTTAATATGGGAATCATATGTGGGGATCACATACAAGTGCATGTATGATCCACAGTAGAACTTTACTAAGCAGCTTTTCAAAGTACATAAGGTTTTGCTTTTACAGACCTTTAAGAGGTTCAGAATAGTGAAATCAATTCCTATGAAGTAGAAAATAGGGATTTTCTAACCAATCTAATACTCAAAATAGTAACTCTAACTTTGTGAGAGACACTATTTGAACAACATTGACAGGGAGCTCACCACTTAATGAGGCAGCCTGTTCATTCAACAGGCTTAAGGGTGTAAACATTTTCCTTAACTATTATACAAAAATCTGCTTCCCTGTACATCTAGCAATGGTGTTCACTCTGGCTTCTATAATGATCCCACTTTGCTCCCCATTGTCACTAAGGTGGTCACTATTGACGTCTTCCATGCTAATAATTTATTTTTTTTGAAGTAAAACAATTCCATTTCCTCTGGTCACACTTCCACATCATGGTTTGAAAAGTACCTCATCAATTCCTGCTCCAAAAGGACCACTTATCATCTCTAGCAGGCCTACAGACCATTTCATTCAACTATAACATAGGTCTATGTGTAGAGTTATCATTTCCCATGAGTTAAACACTCAGCTGCTGTCAAGGTGAACATACATTATAAGCATATATACCTTGAACACATCATTGATACATACAAATTTGTTTCCTTTTGAAGTTTAGCAGAAAGAATGGTATGATACATATTATATATATAATATAAATATAAATTTTAATTATGATATATTTAGGTTGCAAAATAATGTTTAATTTACCAGTTTTTCTTAGAGTAATTGGGAGAAATGGAAGAATGCAAAGTATTTAGGTGTGGTAGGGAGTTTACTGAAAACATAATACTAACCTAAAGTTTTCCTGCCTTTTCACAGGACTTATGGTCTTTCTGCACATGAGATCATTCTCTTTCTCTGCAGACCAGTCTTCTGCGATTTGAAATACAGGTAGCCAGCCTATCCCTGCCTTTATGTGGTCATTCTGGTCTACATCAAGTACTATGTTGAGCCGCTACACTCCCAGCTTCCAAGACCTGGGACACACTATTTCATTTTATCCTAGGTCTCCACCTATCACAGGTAATATTAGAGATGACAAGGACTGCATGACCAGCAGCTCATGTGTATGCACTGTAGGTACAAGTACTCCAGAAGGGTGTGGACAAGATTGTGAGAGAAAAATGCATCAGCCACACAGGCACCCTGAGAGGTGTCATATTTTTGAAGCACGTTTCTGTTAGCTAAAATACAGTATTGAACACAGAGATAAGATTGAAACCATCATAGAATGGCTACACTCTGAACCACCCATTCAAGTCAGGAGAATTCCATATATAAGAAGCCCTTCTAATATCTATACATCAGCTTATGAGGCATTTATTTGCATTCACAAGACCAAATGTTGAATGTGGTACCAGAAGCTATGAAGCACCTGCATATCTTTAAAGAGGTACAGTTGTTGTACTTCTAATTAAGCCTTCTCAGAGTACTGAGGTTTGCTGTCATGAGATTAATGATTTTCTTTATCATGCCCCCCTAGAATGTCAGTATGAGAGGGGAGAAAGTATAATTTGCATTATTTCATACATCATTACTTTTTATTTTGCTTATTTATCTTTACATAAACAATGAATCATAAAAACAACAAACTATGAAAACAATGAACACTTGACATAGGTGGCCTTTGTGGTCTTCGGCGAAATGTATGTAACGGTCATTCACACTTAACAACTCAGTTGGAGTGAGGCCATATTCCACTAAATGCATTCCCTTTTGTCCACATCCTCACCAACACTTGTTGTCTTTCCTTTTTTTATAATAGCCATTCTAATAGGTGAGAATGTTTCTCATGCTTTTGCAAGAATACACTTCCCCTTTTTTTCAGTACACACTTTTTTAAAAGCTAAATTTTTTATTTTAACTGACAAATAAAAATTCTATATATTTATTGGGCACAACATGATGCTTTGAAATATGTATGCATTGTGGAACGGCTAGATTGAGCTAATTAACATATGTATTACCTCATATACCAATTTTTTTTTTTGTAGCGAGAACACTTACAATATAACCTCTTCACAATTTTCAAGAATACAAAACATTGTTCTTAGCTATAGTCACCATGTTGTACAATAGATACTTTGAGAACTAAACAGATAAAGGAAAAAAATGAATAACGCCATTCAAAAGTGGGCAAAGGACATGAACAGACACTTCTCAAAAGAAGACTTACAGGTGGCCACTAACATGAAAAAATGCTCCACATTACTAACTATCAGAGAGATGCAAATCAAAGCCACAACGAGATACTGTCTCACATCAGTCAGAATGGGTATTACCAAAAAGTCAGAAAATAACAGATGTGGCCAAGGTTGTGGAGATAAATGCTTATGCACTGTTGGTGGGAATCAAATTAGTTCACTCCTGTGGAAAGCAGTTTGGAGGTTTCTCAAAGGACAAAAATAGAATTATCATTCATTCCATCAAACCATTACTAGATATTTACCCAAAGGAAAATAAATTGTTCTACCAAAAAGACACTAGCACTCATGTTTATCACAGCAGTATTCACAACGGCAAAGACATGGGATGGACCCAGGTGCCTATCAGTAGTGAACTGGATAAAGAAAATGTGGTACATGTATACCAGGGAATACTATGCAACCATAAAATGAATGAAATCTTGTCCTTTGCGGCAACATGGATGCAGCTGGAGGCCAGTATCCAAAACAAATTAACACAAACAGAAAACCAAATACTGAATATTCTCACTTATAAATGGAACCAAATACTACAAATTAACTCAAACGGAAAGCCAAATATTGCATGTTCTCACTTGTAAGTGGAAGCTAGACAGTAAGTACACAGGGACACAAAAACGGAAACAATAGACACTGGGGATTCCAAAATGGGTGGTGGGGGAAAGAGGAGGGAAAGTGTTGAACTCTTGGGTACTATGTTTATTACTTGTGTGATAGGATCATTAGAAGCCAAACTTAGTATCAAACACTATAACCATGTAACAAATCTGCACATGAATTTAAAAACAAAAAACAAAACAAAACATAGATACTTTGAATTTATTTCTCTTATTGAATTGAAATTTTGTATCCTTTGACCAATGTCTCTTCAATGCCCAACCCTTATCTCCAGCTCCTGGAACCACTATTCTATTCTCCGATGCTGAGTTCAACTATTTAAAATTTCATATAAAAGTGAGATCATGTGGTATTCGTCTTTCTGTGCCTGTCCTATTTCACTCAAAATAAAGTCTTCCAGGTTCATTGATGTTGCTGCAAAAAATAGGATTTCCTTCTTTTTTTTTTTTTTTTTTTTTTTGAGACGGAGTCTCTCTCTGTTACCCAGGCTGGAGTGCAGTAGCTGGATCTCAGCTCACTGCAAGCTCCGCCTCCCGGTTTCCCGCCATTCTCCTGCCTCAGCCTCTGGAGTAGCTGGGACTATAGGCGCCCGCCACCTCGCCCTGCTAGTTTTTTGTATTTTTTAGTAGAGACGGGATTTCACCGTGTTAGCCAGGATGGTCTCGATCTCCTGACCTCGTGATTCGCCCGTCTAGGCTTCCCAAAGTGCTGGGATTACAGGCTTGAGCCACCGCGCCCGGCCAGGATTTCCTTCTTTTTAAAGGCTGAACAGTATTCGAACACACACACACACACACACACACGCACACACACACATCACATTTTCCTTATCTATTCATCCATTGATGGACACTTAGATTGATTCCACATCCTGGCTATTGTGAACAATGTTGCAATAAACATGGGAGTGCAGAGATCTCTGACATACTGATTTCATTTCCTTGGTACTAATCCCAGCAGTGTGACTGCTGAATCAACAGCAGTTCTGTTTTTCAATTTTTTTTTTTTTTTTTTTTTTTTTTTTTTTTAGGAATCTTCATACTGCTTTCCATAATGGTCGTACTAATTTACATTCTCACCAACAGTGTGCGAGTATTCCCTTTTGTCCACATCCTTACCAACACTTGTTATCGTTCATCTTTTTATAACAGCCGTTCTAATAGGTGAGAATGATATCTCACTGTAGTTTTGACTTGCAATTCCCTGATGATCAGTGATGTTGAACATTTTTTCACATACCTGTTGGCCATTTCTGCCTTCTTTTGAGAAATTTGTATTCGGGTCCTGTGCCCATTTTTAAATTGGATTGTTTGTTTTCTTGTTATTCAGTTGTTTGAATTCCTTATATATTTTGAATATTAACTCCTTACCACATGTATAATTTGCAAATATTTTCTCCCATTCTGTAGGTTGTCTTCACTCTGTTGATGCTTTTCTTTTCTGTGAAGAAGCTTTTCAGTTTGATGTAATCCCATTTGTTTATTTTTGCTTTTTTTGACTGTGCTTTTGGGGTTGTATTAACAAACAAACAAACAAACAAACAAACAAAACACTGTCCAGACCAGTATCATGCAGCTTTCCCCTTGTTTTCTTCTAGCGGTTGTAGAGTTTCAGGTCTTGTGTTTAAGTCTTTAACCCAATTTGAGTTGATTTTTTGGTATACGGTGTGAGATATATATATATATTTGTCCCTCTTATGATATTTTTCCCTCACATTAAAAGCTTATGTTTTCAAAGAGCTCATTGAAATACAAAAAATAGAAGAAAATATTTGGGATCTAGGGCTAGGCAAAAGTTTGTTAGAATTGACTCCAAAAGCACAATCCATGAAAGAAAAAAATTGATAAATTGGACTTTGTTCAAATGAAAAAAAAAATTGCTTTGTGGGAGATAATGGGGTCCTTGCTGCAAGAAATTCTTAACCTTTCTCTGAGAATTTCCTAAACAGACAGGAGCCAACTTGACTAGAGATGCCTGGGAAATGGTAAGAACTGCAGCCTATGGCTGACTGATACTCGGATTTAAAAAGCCCTGTCTCTGTTGCCATACATGTTGTGCTCCAGTTACTGCCCTCTGGGAATGCTCCCGAACCTTAGAGAAAGTCAGCATTCAGTAGCGATTTGAGTTCTCCTTTCTAGAGAACCACATTTTTCTAACATTTCATCACAAATATAAGTTTTCCATAGGGGTTGGGTTTTACCTTAATTGGATGACAAAATCAAGGGAAGCAGTAGAATGTTGTTTTATTGAATACCAGCATCCTTATAGTTGGGTTGGGAAGAGGTAGTGGTGTCAACATTTCAGTCGCGAGACTTCACTTCATGGTCATGGCTTCCAAATAGTGCCATTCAACTCTGATAGCAAATACTGTGTTAAAAACAACTGTTAATTTGATTTTTGTCACATTCAAACATCTAGTGATTAAACTTTGTTCCTCTAAGCTAAGTATCTCATTTTGTCCAAATGACCTCTCTAAATGTGCATGTGACTGTGTGTCTATTTCCTTCATTCCATGACATTATGAATCACTCTAAGGTGTGTTAACAGTCATCACGCAGAAGGAAATTCCACGTTAATTGTTCACACATTGCATCAATTCACAATGGTGTATGCTTATTCATATTATACATGTACCCTTCTTTTCCAATATTGTAATAATCTTGGGGTCTAATTCTGTATGTATTCAAAAGCTAAAATTTTTCTGATTCATTTCGGTCACTGCTATTCCATAAATGTCATTTGATGATGTGGTTTCTTTTTTATGATTCTTGCTTGTAATTTTAACTCCTTTATCCATTTTAACATCAACTGTTTCTTTCTTTTCTTTTTCTTCTTCTTCTTTTTTTTTTTTTGGAGACAGAGTCTTGCTCTGTCACTCAGGCTGGAGTGCAGTAGCACGATCTCAGCTCACTGCAACCTCCACCTCCCGTGTTCAAGAGATTCTCCTGCCTCAGCCTCCTGAATAGTTGGGACTATAGGTGTCCACCACCACACCTAGCTAATTTTTGTATTTTCAGTAGAGATGCGGTTTCACCATGTTGGCCAGGCTGGTCTCGAACTCCTAACCTCAGGTGATCCGCCACCCTTGGCCTCCCAAAGTGCTGGGATTACAGGCGTGAGCCACTGCACCCAGCCAACATCAACTGCTTTATTTACATTTTTTAATTTGTTAATGTCCTAGTTTTGTATTTGTTTTTATTTCTTTAATTGATTCACAAATCTCAGGATATTAAACATATCCTCTGGAAAGTCAACTGGAAACTTCTTAGTTCTTTCTAACGTTTGAGTATGTTATAGAACTACACCCAGATTGAAAATGTGATGATCTCTTATAAAAGATTTGCCCATTTCTGCTGTCTTTAACTGTATCTCTTGATGTATGACAGGAATCTTCTGTTTATAAGTTGGTATTTGTTTCAATTCTGTATTACAATATAATCCTTCCAAAGACATTTTAAGTGACAATTAAAAATCCAAACATAATTTAAAATTTAGCAGTAGGCATTGCTATTAATGCTAATAATTTCAGCTGAAGTGAATATTGACTGAAAAGATGCCTTCTATACATGGCTAAGTTCCTGCATAGACAATAACAGCCACTCTTAGGGTGCTCAAAAGTATCTTTTAACTTAGATTCATGCATTTATTCAACAAATATTATTTACGGCCTAATAATGACAGGCATTGACGTAGGTATTGAGAAAATTGGGTGAATATAATAGATAAAATCTTCATCATCATTGAACTTATGTTCTTCAATTATAAGAGGCACTCAGATTTTGGAAATGATAAAATATGGAGAAAGATGTAAAATATGTATCTCAGAACAAAGAAAGATATGATGTAGCTTTAGGGTTCTGTCATACTTTTGAATTCAGCTATTTCTAATGCAATTAATTTTATTCAAACTTGTCCTAAAGAGACTATTTTAGTATTTACTTACATTCCTTGAAATAATTTTTTGCATTATATTATTTCTAATGCAAATACTTTAGTTTTATATAACAAATGACATCAGACTTTCTTTTCTTCCTCCATTTTTTCCTTCCATAAAATAAATTAACAGAGGCTTTTCATAGGATAGTCTATTTCTTTTCTCTGTGCTCATGTATGGAGAAATACATATGGGTGGGGCGAGACAGGAGTGTATGTAGGAATTTTATAATGATGAACCTGGATAGGGTTAAAACAACTCCTGTACCAAGCCCTCACTTCCAAGTGAGGAAATCCTCCAACAAGCATTGCCCTAGAATAAATTTAAAGAGGCTACTGAAAATCAAACACAACACACACACACACACACATATATATACACACAGACACATATATTTAAAATGTATGTACACACATATGTGTATACATAATTTATATGCATATATTATGTGTTTTGATACATACATATTTCAAAAACCAATGTAGTAAATTAGTAGCTTATTTTTCACATGCGTACTACCATATCATAAGTTCCGAACTCAACAGAAGAGTCACTTTTTTCTTACTTGAAAAGTGTCAAGTAAGAAAACTTTCATGTGTAAATGTAGACTTAATCTCTGATGTTCATGGGAAGTGATTTATGGCTAGTTTTTGCATTACGCCAAGGAGATGCTTTATAACTGGATGCTGACACTTTATGTATTAGGCTATAATCAATATTATTTGCTACATGCTCTGTCACTGAAGTAAAACCATGATTGTTCTCCAAATAAAGTTTTAATTAATAACACAAATATCCCTCTTTCAAAATGCGGCAACCCTGTATATCCCATAACACAACTTTACTACCAGGTATAAAGATCAACAGAAGGTTTAAAAGTCTTAAAACGTTGATATCTTGATGGTATGACCCGAGTCTGTGTATTGTTTTTTTAGGCAACCAGGTCATATTTTGTAGAAGGGAAACTGAACTCAGTTTTCTTATCTGTAAAATGGAAATAACAGTTCCCAGCTCACATAGTTATTAGAAAGATTAGATTATGTGTGTAAAGCACACAGAATTTTTGGGCTTCTGGATTTGGAGAATGGTAATCTGAGGTTGAGTGTTGATGTCCATAATTGAATTAGTGTTAACCTGTGCATTTTAACAGCTGCTGTCAATGCCCATAACACAGAGACATTTAATTGCTAATCCAAGTCTGTGCAATCACTTAGCTCATTCCACTGTCTAACAGGGTAGAACTGGCAGTCAACAACTTCTGCAGGATTGAAAAGAAGACATCACTGGAGCCCACTGAGACCATTGGTCACCCTGCTTATAGGTGCTTTGATCTTCGATTCATCTACCAAACTGAGAAACACCCAAATTATAAATCTGAAAACTTTCTAGTACCTACAATATGGCATACGAAACCATTCACGAACTGGCCCCACCCCAACTTTAAGCCTGCTCCATCACCTCACTTACACAATTGTACTCTAATTATGCCCCTAAAATAACTCTTATGATGCTGTGTTATAGTTAATCAGGCGTCTAATCCCCATCTAGCCCTTTGTAGGGCTGTACCTCAAAGTATGCGTTTGCCTAGGGGCAGTTTAACCAGTGTATGCCTCTTCATATCTTCCAAGATAATCACACTTGAAAGGAGTTTCAGCTGTTAGCATCTTTCACGACCCCTCAGAATGTCAGCAGTAAGATGAACATTCTGAAACTAAGTTTTAAGGATGTTCAGAAAAGAGAAGTAAAGTATAGAGCCTCCAGTTCCTCCAAAACTTTCCATAAGCAGGTGTGTCCAGGACAGCCACTCCCATTGCACTAAAGCAAATGACACATCTTATGGTACTCCTTGTGTCTTACTCCTTTTCGTATGCATGGTAACTTGTATAGTGCGCATTACTTATTAGGTCAAATTTAGATTAAATAATTCCTTTCCTTCTCTCTTCTTCCCCCACCCCTAAAAATACACATATACAGAATTTTTCAAGCTAATTTAGCTACCTCTCTGTGACAGTAAGCAAGTGAAAAACTCAGATTCCTATGGGAACCTAGGAAAAATTGAACAAGACAGGCTTGGTGGGTATTGGGATGACTTGGAGAACACACACATATGCAAAAAAGGTTATTATCTCATTAGCTGCTATCAGCTCCAGCCTACTGTTGTTGCATGAAAATGGCAATTTAGTGTGGCTTCTCTTCCCATCTGTCATGAGAAGTCAGAAATCCAGAATATTTTGTGAAATCTGGTTTTTATATGTCAGAAATTCAGTGTTTTTTTGTTTGTTTTGTTTTTTGTTCTCTGTAAAGCACTGCGTAAGTCAAACAGAATGTACTTGTAAGGGACCAGTTTGAACCTTTGCTCTAGAGCTCCAAGACTGGGCAGTCTCTAGAAATCACTACTGTGCATCTTAGCTTGAAAAGATCCATTGTTCTTCCAAAAGACTAGGATGTTGTTGGGACGCACCCAGGCTGTTCATGGGTGTGCTATCCATCCATATGGAAGAAGCTTGGTCGGTACCTGCCTCACAAAATCATGACTTTCATTTTAATCAGCAAGGAAGAACTTCTGCACTGTAAAAGCTTATTAAGGGAATTTGATTGCAAATTGAATGTGGTCCAGCACCTCTCCAAAGCTCATTTAAGATATTTGATATTTTAGAGAAAAAGCCTAAATGGGCAAGTTAACTATCCATTTACCTGCACTATTCCAAATTCTATCATTGAAGTCTCAGACCATCAGAAAATAATGTCTTAGACCACATTATCTTAGTCAATCAAAGACAAGACTTCTGAGATATGACTCAATACCATGTCATTTGATCTTACAGAAGGCTAATATAAAAAAACCGTCACGTTTAAGAGCATAGTTTGAACCTTTTAGAAAACTGGCTGGAGACACATTCTACCTTGTGTCATAGCACTGCTTTATATTGGATATATATAAAGCAGTGTAATAAATTCCAGGAAAATAGTTCCAGGAAAGAATGTTTATCCTCATGGATGCATCTATTTATGTATGATGCCTTAATGGGAAACAATTTCTTTTCCCTAGTTGCCAGGACAAACTTAAAAAGCTACATTAAGTGAGAATAAGAGTCCGAAGTTTGTTTCAAGGATGTTTGAAGTCCTTACTAATCCTTTCCTTTTATTTGTTTATTAAAGTTAACATTGGCTTTAGGTTTTAGATAATTAGGAATAACCCAATTATAATAGTTTGCTTTATTCTAGTGATATGATTCTGGGTAATCACAATTTTTAAAATGCATTTTCCCCTTTTCTATAATATTGTTTTGCTTTGTTACAAATACAATTTTTAAAAATAAAGAGAATTCTATCCATATCATAGATTTCGGTGGATATCTGCTTTCAAAATATTTTCACCATCACCTATACCAGGACTTTAAATTTTAATTTCAGAAGTATGTTATTTGCATTTTAAATGCATATTACAATTCTAGAATTCCCTGTCATCTATTTGTTTATCAAATGTACCTGGCACTGGCCTAGGCACTAGAGATATCATAGTGAGGAAGTTAGACATATCCCCTTCTCTTCAGGAGCTCACAGTCTTACTGCAGCAGCAAAGAAACCAGGCAATGAAAACACAGGGTGGTCAGTGGTGTGATAGAAGTACAGGGTAGGCCGCCTAACACATACTGGGCAACAGAGAGGGCTTTCCAGAGGTTGCCCATGGCATGAAGATCTCAGGCAATAGTGGGAAAGGGGAAAGGCCTTTAGGCAGGAGGCTGCATAGGCAGGAGGCCTTTAGGCAGGAGGCTGCACAGACTCCATAGGGCTGCCCTTCTCAGTGTTGTATCCTCAGGCCGTTGCTCAGTGCTTGGTTCATGGAACGTACTGAAAATATATAAAATAAATAAATGAATGATGGGACAGCATATGCAGAGGCTGAGAGCCATGGGAGGTAATCGGTCCTTTGGAGGAACCAAAAAGGGTATGGTCTGGTTGAGTTGTAGAGTTTGAGGTAGGTAGAAAGGGGCGAAATAAGACTAGAGAGACATCCAAAGCCCAGTTGCAAATGAGTCTCATGAATCATCTAAATAATCTGCACTTAATCCTAAAAGAGAAGCTATATGTGCATAAATGAATAAAACTTAAAACAAATAAATAAACAAACAGAACCCAAATCCCCATTTCTTTTTCAGCAACTTGACCTTTGGTTAACTACCTGGATTCTCTTGGTAACTTGATAAAGACAGAATGTCAACTAAGTCTCAAGGTGACATTGCTGATAGCAAAAATGACCTCTCGTTGGTAAAATGCATCTGGACTAGAAGAGACTATAAATGAACCATAAAAACCCGATTTCATAGCTTTGGGCTTCCCTGCGAACAGGGAAGAAATTGTTGCAAGAGATATAAGGCTGTTAGATGACTTCCACAGCTGAACTGCTAGACTGTTGCATGGACTCCTGATGAGGAAGGCCTGCTGCTGTGGTGAGCTATGGTTCCTGATCTCTGCTCTTTAGAGTAGACAAGTGCCAGATGTGGTGTATGGTCACCTTGTGAAACTGCATGTTTAGGTGAGCCTAAGAAGAACCCCTGACAAGCACTGCATCATTGAAGGGTTTTAAGTGGAGACTTAATACAAATAGACTTTTACAGGATTTCTTTAGCTATTGAAGGCAAATGCCCCAGGACAGGTTACTGAAATAACACATTAACCAGAATTATGAACAGTCTCGCTGGAATCAAACGGAAACCTACAAAGAAGGGAGGAAAAAGCATCCTCCTTTTAAGTTTTACCTAAACTTAGAGGCTCTAAGCCCATCAAATGGGACTTACAGGAATGCAAACTGCTTTCCCTGTCTTTTGATGTGTGGTTCATCTGCCACTTAATGGAGAAAACATTAATCTGGACTGGCAAATAGGAACCACTAGAGGGAAAGGGCAAAATATTAAATAAGGACCACTAAGAAATTTTCAGAAAGCAGTCAGATGTGAAATATTATCTCACCCCTTAACTAGCTGTGTGACTTTAAACAAGTCATCAGACTTCTCTGAGCCTCAGGTTTCTTGGCAGAAAGAACAAAGGGCTCAGACTCAATGACCTGGAAATGATTTTGACTCAAGACTCTATGAGTCCTGTAATCTGAGTACCACTCATATGCCAAGTACTAGGCTAAGCTCTAATATCCCTTCTGCCCCTATAAAAAAAAATGTTCAGAATCAGGTAAATATCAAATGCCTGTAATAGAAAGATCAAGGGCTGGGGCCAACGGCTGGAGTAAGTCTAGTTCAAGGTTGAAGTAAGGACTTCATTATGTCTCTACACCCAAATGTCAGCCTGTTTAACATGATAATCGCATCTATCACTGAAACTTTATCATGTGCTTTGGACCCCTCACGTGACTGGTACTACGGTAGGCTCTGCTAGGTGGTAACCTATCAGAAATTACCCAAGATAGCTGCCCACATGTCTGGAGTACTTACTGTAACATTTGCCCACCATAGACTCTCAGTGATTGCAGCTGATTGACAGAATTAATAGAGATAATAAATATTTTAGGACTCCCATATTCTTCAACTACCTTGAAGTAAGACATAAAAATCCAGCATAATTTAAGCCTAAAATCTGAAACAAAATAATGCAAAGTGAAAATAATAATTTCATTTAAAAAAGTTTGTCTCCAAGAAAATTAAGCACTTTCATATCTTGAGGGGACACTAAAATGTATCGATTGAGAATGCAGGAGAAAACCTCTGTTTTTACAAAAAGTTTTGAAGTAGGAAATTTTAGTGAAAAGAATTGCGTGTACTTCTAGGAAATCTCATCATGATCTCAGTGTAATAGCCATTTGCAAAAGAGCCCTGAACTGAGTCCATGCCAGGGAGCATTATTGGAAAATGGCCCACTCCAGCTACTTCCTGGAATTCCTCTTTGTGCTTCAGTAGCTAGCTTGGTATGCACTGGGCACCAAACAGAGGCACAGCATCTTACAGAGCATGGGGAAACTCATTCTAGGATGATACAGTTTGCGATTTGTGACTCGAGCCTTGAAACAGGCAGAAGACAACAGCTCATGTTATCCGAATCACGAGATAAGCCTTAAAAAACAAAAGTACAACTAAAAGTGGCCATGGAAAAAATAAAATTGAGGTAATTATGGCAAGTATTTATTCCAAACAGCCACAATTTTACAGTGGGAGTTCAGGGATGCATAGAAAAACTAATACAGCCTCTGTTCTTATGAGTCTGCCCAGCATTTTCTAACCTGCATTCCATGGCATTGTAGTATTTCTGAGGGAATGACATAATTGCCTGATTCGAATTTTCTTTTTAAAAGGTAGTTATAATTAATTATTTGTTTTAAGCAATTGTTTAGCTACTGTTAAATAATTGTGATTAAAAATGCAAATTTTGTATATTAAATTTAATAAACTTGGAAACCATAAACACATTGACTTATGCTCTCAAAAACAGTTTTTGTGCAGATTCAAGATTAATTTCTGTGCTTATATGTATGAATGTATCATTGATTAGAGAGAGAAAGTGTGTGTGTGTGTGTTTAATGTTAGTACTTAGCAATTTTGCTCATGTAAAATTCTGTAAGCAAGTGCTATTGAAGTACTCTTCTGCTTTCTTCTGAATCAAAATTTTTTCACTACAATGTAACCAAAGCAATATACCAAAATGAAGTCGATCTTGAGACCAAAAGTTTATGTTACTGTCATCCATCTACCTTAATTTCAAATCTCATAATTCATCAAAATATTTACTATGTAAATTATTGGAAAATTAAATAATTAAGATAGAGTTTTGTTGATTTTGCCAGTTGTTTCATTTTTACAAAATATTTGGATGCTTATGAAAGTTTTAAAACAGCAATTTGGATTCTTTCATAAACAATAAAAGGAATCTAGTCATTGGTAAAAATTAGAAAGTTCTGTGCTTTACATAGAAGATGGAAGATGGAAGTTACTGATGAACCTTAGCACTAATTTTCTGATACTCTGCAAATTTTCAATTATTGCTGTGTAGAAGATCCCATATGAAGAAGACAAAATCCTAACTCACTTCGCAGACCAGAAATTATTTTGAAATACCTTTCTGCTATTATGCAACAACGTGTATGGAGATAGCACACAGCTCTTACCTCTGGCAATAAGAAATGGAAAATTCTGGAGTCTGCGATCTAAAATTGTACTTTATATTAGAAAAATTCCATAAAGATTTACTTGACTTTTTCCATGTCTAGATTTGAGAAAAGGAATTACTAATTTTGAATTACTGCTACACATTAAAATAATAGATTAAAACATTTAAAATTTATAATTATGACTTGTGAATTTAAGAAGATGAGGATTGGGCAAGGAGGACAGGGAAAGTGTGACTATATTCAATGCAACTCTGAAGGGAAATCTGCCAATTGTAATATATAAAGTGACTTATGATGCCTTCACCCTCTTCATACAGTTGTTATAACTGGAGCATCTAAGTGCTTTGTACCATTAGTCACTCCTGTATTGCAGTTTCATTCTTACATTTTGTAGTACCTTTTATACTTGTGATTTATGCCTACAGAATAACTAGGAAAATCATATATGTTTTACATACAGATTCCAGAAAGAGACAGAACTCGGCTAAGTAAAGTTATTTTTTAAATCCAGTTCTGTAATGGTGTTACAGGACACGTGGTTTTCCAGTAAAACCTACTCCTGTAGTTCCACTTTCCCTGCATAGACTTCTTCCTGGGCCGTACTGCTTTCTTAAGCTATATCATGGTGGAATCTTATCCTTCATAATGTTTTGGAGAAAGCTGAGGGTGGCGCCTGCACAATTTGATTTGGTGTAAAAATACACACCAAATCTGATTTCTGTTACATTAAGGCATTCTCTGACAAAATATACAGAACAAGAAATGAAGTGAATTGTGTTTTAGAAAAATCTTATGAGCTTGTTTCCCCGAATACCTGACCACTAATTTTAAAAAATGAATCAAAAACCCACTTTAATTGAATATTTAATAGATGATTTAATGGTCAAGTTAAGATACATTTTAACTGCTAAATATAAAAATGATTTGTGTTTGCTTACTGGAAATATTTGTAATATAAGCCAACATATATAATAAACTAATATTTAAAGCACATTTACTATGAAGAAATGAAATGACTATTTTCAATTTATAAACATCGTACATTCATCAAACTATATTTTTGACTAATAGTTGGCTTTTATAATATGAATATCATAACAGTGGATTGCCATTAACAGTAGAAATAGTTTAACTCATTTTTAAAATGGGCAATATATTTTACATTAAAATGAACCACTGGAAATATAAAAATGGCAATATTCTCCTGTGGAAAGGCCCAAATGTAGCTAGAGTAAAATATATCATTTTTTATAAATAAATGAGTTTATTGTCTTATAAATTCCATCCTCTACATAATACCTCGTGAAATAGGGTGATATACAGAAAAGAATCTGGGGTTGGCAAATAGGATGGAGCATGTAATCCAGTCTAGTGCCATTCTCCAATAAGTTATTTAATCATAGTAAAGCTATGCAAGTGTAGTGTACCTTAGTGTTCCTCCCAACAAAGTGGGCCAAGAATTACTTCATTTGATATATGAAAAAATAAACAAAAAAGACACGCTAAAATGTTTTGAAAAGTAACATGTTGTATAAGTAGAAAAGGCATGCTAATCATTTGAAAATAACTCATCTAATTTGTTTTAGTATCTAAATATAATGGTAGAATAGATATTTCAGGGTCCTGAAATTGCTATTTCTTCACAGTACATTTTGAATAAACTTTACTTAATTTGGAAAGCTTGAAATATGAAGTCCCTAAGGAAATTCTGAAAACTCCTTTGCATTCCTCAACGTTAAACACAAATACATTATGGTGTCTGATGTTACCACCACCTGGAGATTCCCTGATATTTTTACCATGGCGGGGAAAAGGTGTATTAAAACATTTTTTTTTTCTTCTAGCATTATAGGAATCCCAGTCATAGGGCAATAAATATGTTACTGATACCCACAGGTGAGCAGGCAATTCTGTCCTGTGTTATAGGTACTTTGTCATTACCTTCTGAAACACTGTTTCACAGTGCAGGGTATGTTACATAAAAAATAAATGATGCTGCCAAATTTCAGCAGTTTCAAAGAAACATAAGTCAATGGCATAAGGGAAGTAGGTGATGTAATGACTCTAGAATTAAGTAGATGGCTTGAAGAGATGGATCATGAAGTTTAACCTTTGAAATTATTCATTGAATATTAAAAAACACACTTCTAAGATGCTTTGCTAAAATTCTATTGATTAAATCAAAATTTTTTAAATGAAAAAGAGAGATAATATATCCTATTCCTGGAAGACGTCTAAGAACAAACATCTAATAATCTGGTCTTACTTAATGTTTCAATTAAGGGCATTTGTAGAGAAGGAGGTTAATAATGTCTACATAATTACACAAAAAAAAGAAAGGGAAAAATTGACAATGAAACCCAGACTTGTCAATAAATGGTAAATGATTACAGATGAATCAAAGGAGATGAAAAATCAGACCAAATATTAATTTATGAAATTGGAAAAGATTTAAAAACTGATTCAAAGAGGATGGGCAATCGAGGTAATGACCAAAGAAAGAATGACAAATAACCTCAAATTGGCTTGAAGAACCACAGCAACTCAGAAGGTGTTACTAATGAGATCTGAACTTTGATGATCCTAATGGGCATTTGGTGTTGTTTGGTCTAAAAGCAAGGAGGCACGCTTTCTCTCCCCTATGTAATGTGAACAAAATTTCTTTCTCCATGTAGGACATGGAGCACTAATGGTTCATCTAAATAAGCTACATTCATGAAGGCAGAAAAAAAATTATAAGACAAATTTAAAAATTAAGAAAAATAAATACTGCTCTCCAAATAAAACACTAAACAGAAAGATACTCTGACAAAATTTGGACACAGGATTTCTTTCCACCTTCTGCTTTTATCAGTTTCTGCTTTGCACTGAAAGTGTCTTGCATCTCTTAAAATAATTTTAATAGCTCTCTCTCTTTCAGAAAAAGGCTCCACAGCAGAACCTTTTCATTTCACGTATCTCATCTTCTGAACCCAGCTTGGAGTATCCCCATTCCCATGTCCTGCCCACACCAAAATCACCCCATCTCCTGACCATGCCATACTGCCCTGCGTTGGTATCTGTCCCCATGTTATTTCCTTTGCCTCAAATGCCCTTCTTGCATCAAGCCCTTTCCAACTAGTGTCAGTTGGGTCTCCCCAGAAGCAGATGTTAGATGAAATTAGAAATGCAAATGTTTATTGGGAAGTAACACCCATGAAAGAAAAAGGGCAAAAGCAGGATTGTGTACATTGTGACCTTTAATACCTCATTCACATCCCCTAGAAATCATTTACTCTTCCTCTAAAAGTGCCTATATCCCCCACTTCTCTCACCCCTATGAAAAAGGATATATAAGTTTTTAAATCTCATTGGGTGTATTAGTCTATGTTCACAGTGTTATAAAGAAATACCTGAGACTGGGTAATTTATAACGGAGAGAGGTTTAGTTGACTCACAGTTCTGCAAGGCTGGGGAGGCCTCAGGAAACTCACAATCATGGTAGAAAGTGAAGGGGAAGCAGGCACCTTCTTCACAAGGCAGCAGGAGAGAGAAGTGCAAGCAGGGGAAATGCCAGATGCTTATAAAACCATCGGATCTCATGACAACTCCCTCACTATCATGAGAATAGCATGGAGGAAACCACCTCTGTGATCCAATCACCTCCCTCTCTTTACATGTGGGGATTACAGGTCCCTCCCTCTACACATGGGGATTACAGTTAGAGATGAGATTTGGGTGGGGACACAGAGCCAAACCAAATAATTGAGTTATTGGGTACTCACTTTCCTGTGATGCCCCCATGCATATAATAAATTGGTATGCCTTTTCTCCTATTAATTTGTCTACTGTCTGTCTATTTCAGCAGACTCACTTATCAAAGCTCCAGAGACTACAGAAAAGTTTCTCTTACCCTTCAGGCTTTATCAGTCTAACAGAAACTCTAAAGCAAAGAATGCCTGTGAAAAGAGGTCAACATGGGCCAGAAATGGCGAGGCTCTGTTATCACCATCTTGCTCAGCCATTGTCCCAAGAAGAGTGTGGCCTCTGCTCCAGTGCTGGGTCGGATGTTGAAGGCACTAACAATTGGAAGCTGTCAGATAGACATATTCCTCACATCTGGGAAAGGAGTCCTCTCTTGAAGAGGGATTTTAGCAGTACATCTCTTTATGTCTGCCACACAATTATTCTCTAACACACATGTGAATGTCTGTTCCTATGTGAAGCCTCTAAAATTCATTCCCAGGCAGTTGGTGGCTCTCTATGCCTTTACAGCAATGTGAATGTTAATTTTTCATACTACACTGCGTCCTCACTATTTTTACAGTTTTCTCTCTGCCTTTTGGAAGGTAGAAACCACACCATGTTCTTCTCAGATTTCTAGTACATAGCTTGGGAAACATAGCACCTAATAAAATATATTCAAAAGAGGGAGTGATTTGATGGCTGGAGTTACCAGCTGGATAACAGACCAGACTGGTTATTCTCTATTCTGGTCCAGAGATACTAAGGGATATACCTCATGTATGTGAAAGTGAAAGGTATTAAGAAGTTCTCAAAAACTAATTTTAATGTACTTTAAATACTAGTGAACTATTGGACTTTAAGGATAACATGTATCAAAAATTAGCATGTTGTAAGCCAAAGTTTTGAAATTATGCTCCCAATCATAAATCTAATTACAATCATAAGCAGATTACATGAACCTATCTGTGTATCTCTTTCCATCCATTATTCTCACTTCCCTTTTCTCTTTCAATTTACAGACTGGGAAACAGTCCATCTAATTTTAAAATTCGAAGATGTACTGTGCTTATTCTGTATTGTAAAATAATAATTTAATTTCAGTTGTAAATTTTAGAGTTTTCTTTGATGACCTTTTTAGGCAAGGCTTAATAGTTCAGTAACATATACTCTTCATTTAATCAGCCAACAATGTTTACTCTCTGCTAGGCCCAAAGTTAAGCTGTGAGGACATAAAGATGAAAGTGAATGAATAGCATAAGAAGCCCTTTTTCTAATGGTGGAGACAGAAGAGCAGATGATTCACTACATGGACTGGGGAGTGCTATACTACCTAAAGGGTACACAAGGGAAAAAGAAAACATGGAAGAGAAAGAAAAGGAACTTCTTGAGTTAGTGTGAGTTACTCTTTTGGTTTCATCTCCTTCTGAACTTTTAAAGGGAAGTGGGACAGAAACAAAGTCCTTAAGAATGTCTAGAATCCCTTTCTCTAATGCAGTTCTCAGTAGTGTTGGTACTGCCCCCTAGGGGGAGGCTTTGGAAACTGCCAAAGTGAGGCACTGGGTTTCTCAATGATTGTAGAGACACTTATTGGCATTTGGTGGTCAGGCACCAGAGACACCAGATGGCCTGCAATGCTTAGGAACGCCTTTCACAGTGAATAATTGTCCTGCTCGGTTTTCAAATATTCCACTGATCATTCACGAAAAGAAAAGCTTTGTGTGTAATTTCCCAAGTCCAGAACATAACTTTGTTTTACATATAACCCTGGAGGAATCTTTCAAGGCTTTTAATATACCTTGAATTTTCTAAGAAGGCCACTACACTGTATATTAAGGAATGGTCACATTTTGCTACTACTGTCCAAAATTTTGCCAAGAAAATCTATTTTAGACACCCACATCACTGACAGAACCACCACACACACAGACATCTGCATCAATAGCAGTGGTCTTATGTATACCACAGCATGTTATATAACAGTATGTTACTATATCTTTTAGTGTAGTCATGCCCAGGATTTTGCACATAATACTTTACTATAAGTTACTTACTGTTTTTTTTTCCCTTTAAATGTTCTATAAATGATGTATGTAGGTAGGTTATATTGCTTATGAATGTTATTTTAAGATTATCAAGGGAGCATTACAAAATATTGGCTAGGACTCAGAGCATTGAGATCCACTACAATTACTTTTTCTTTCAAGACTGACCTCATTTTAATGAGAAGAAACATGTGAGGCTGGAAGTTTATACAGACCATGTTCTTATGCATATTCAGCTACCAAGGAGCATTTTTACATTATCCCTAGACTGGCAGGGCTGCCTGGCTGGAGGACAGATATTCTGCACAGATAGACATAAAGGGCTCATGCTCATCTGTAGCAGGTAAAAGAAAGAACTAACAACTCTTCTTTGAACTGTCTTCATTTCTTGTAGCTTATTCTCAAGGGGTTGAAAATGAAGTACTCTGCCTTGGTTTTTGCCTTCAAATACTTCTCAGCATTAATTTTTCCTGGTGGTTCTCTAGACAGATAAATTGCTCTTGAACAAAGTAGATAAATTTGAGGCAATGCCCCTGGATTAACACTTTAGAAGAAAACCATCATCCTTATAATCATCATTTCCATTCTCTTTTTAGTACAGACTATTAACATATTATTTAGCATTTCTTTCATTCTGCCTTGGACCAGAGTTCTTTGATAGATGTCTGTCATTGGCATTTATTACACATCCACTCACTCAGGCAACAAACATTTAATGAACACCCATCATGCACCATGTGGTCCATTTGCTGCTAGGAGCACAAGATTAATAAGTTCCAACTTTTGCCCTCAAGGAGTTCACAGAGTTGGGAAAGAAAGGCAAATAAATAAGCAATTAGAATGCCAGGTAATATACAGTATTTTAGAAGGTTATAAAAGGAGTGTAGAAAGTAATATAAATGAAAATGTCAGCACCTAACATTGAACCTTAGACATAGTAAGTGCCAAAAAAGAAATGTTTTGAAGTTATTCAAATTGTTCCAAGGCTGAAAATTGGGCAGATAAATTGAAGAGTTAAAATGGAAGGACAAGGCTCCAGCTAGCAAGATGATTGACATTCTGATGGGAATGGGATATTCCAAGGGCATTGGGACAAATGGATAATTTTTCCTTCAGCCAACATTTCTCTAGCAATTGCCACATACTAGACACTGTGCTATCTGCTGAGAATACAAAACTCTATAAATCACTTGTTTTTCTCTGAAGGAATTTAATCCCTCTATTTACCAAACCTGTCTTTAGAACTATGAATACATATCCATATTGGCTGACAGAATTGCATTTGATGGAGGAACTAATGTCACACAAATTCCCAGGCTCAGAAGTAGAATGAATCCTTAGTGGAGGCTGACCCAGGCCAGCCAGGTTGCAAAGACAGCTCTGTGTCAGCAGCATGAGGGCTACTGGTTACAAGAGATCAGGAATGAGCCAGAAGTCCATAGGCAGGTGATGAGTCAGAACACAATATGTGAATCCAAATACTGAGGAAACAATGTTTGAGGCAGTGGCTCCTTAGAAACTCCTGTGGATAAACTGTAACTGAATAAGGAGTGAGGCAAGTTTCAGGCAAGGCTCAGGCCTCTAAAAATATCAAACTGAAATCAGATCATGACAAAGTGAGCAGTCAAGAGTGAACTAACTATCACTAACAGAGTCTTCTGGAGGGTTACAAACTAGATTCATTCATAAGTCTATTTTTTAATTTTTTGTGACCTTGCTGTGTATACATCTCATGGTCCTAGGATGGTGACTCTCAGATAGCACAGATTTCAGTGTGTATTCAAGACTTTGTTTGGATGCTAAAGAACAGCAGTCGACTGGTTTTCCTCCACTACCTCTTCTCTTACTAATTAGGAATTGGCTGAATCTTCAGTACAAACTATCTCACTTTCCATCCATTCATCCATCCACTCAATAAACACTTATTATCAGCTTCTAGGTAAGAGACCATTTTAGGTGATGGAAGGAAAAAAGATAAATAGACCTGATCCCTGTCCTTGAAGGGGCAGTGTCAGGAGGCCAGCCTCAGCTTCGGAGAACAATAGTGCAAAACACATTGATTTCAGTGACAGAATCTAGATCATTTTTTCTTTGTCAATAATTTAAATGGGTATGCAGACAATAATCAATAAAGTGGTGCCTGCACGACGGTTACCAAAGAAATATTTAACTCAATTTCTCAATCTGACTATCTCTGGGAAGAGCCGGGTTGGCATTCTAACTGCTCACGATGAAAAAAGATGATGAAATACTCTAGTTTTTCATATGCCAAGATGAAAATCATCAATCTCAGTCTCCGTGGAAGATGAAACTACTTTTAGAAAAGAGCAGTGAACTCTTATCAGTCTTTCTAAGGTGATGCGATCTTTAAGATGATACAGAGAAGGCAGAAACAGTAAAGAAGTTTAGAAGAATTTATATGGCCGAAGGGGAAATGATGAAATTTCTCTCTCAATTTTATAAGGTGCTAAAAATAAGGCAGGATATATATTAAACCCAAATGACTACAATGCTTTTTCAAAGATATATGTCTTCTGATGTAGCATAAGTTTGGCAATGCCATTTACATCTTGTTTTCTCAAGCTTGCATTATTCCTAGTATCTTTAAACCATGGTTTCTTGACAGAGAACTGTTAAGCATCTTGTCTATTTTCTGGTGATTAGTTTAGTTAAAAAATAAAAAATAAAATCTATAGGTCACCTAAACAGGTACACTTGAAACTGAACACACCAAGGATTCCTTTTGTGGATTCAACCTTCCACTATATCTTCAGCACACCTAGAATACCATATGTAACAACATACATGGGGGCCAAGTCACGACACCACAGTCAGTCATGTATCACTGTGCTTTGCCCCTAAACCACAGGTAATGTGATCCCATTACAATTTGTGCCACTAGTGTGCTTAAAAGATTTCCCATATCACACTAGAGAGAAAGCCCCAGACCTCACTATCACATACAAGGCCTTCTATGGTGTGTCCTCCATTACTTCTCTGCTCCTTGATTACACGTACCACATAGGCCCTTCCTAAATGACTTCTGTGGCCATAAAGAAGAACTCACTTAGTCTGGAGATCTTAAGAGTAAATGGAAAAAAGATGCACTTGCTCCAAAAAATGGCAGTCAGGGAAGAGTTTCCCTGTAGGGTAGTCACAAAGCCTTTCCACAAGTAGATATCCTTCTGGAAAACTCAGCAGGCCAAGAAAGCCTGCCCTGGGCCCGTACTTCTGCAGGGCAGGATCACCAAAATGTTTCTGTTGAATGGATTTTTACTTTCTTGATTTACAATAAATGCGTGGTTTTATTTAAACAAAAAACACATTTTTATTATTTAATTTTCTAGATAAGTCTTTGAAAATGATGTATGCAATAAAGATTATTTGCAATATCCATATTTGATGCATCATTTTCAAACCACACGGTTTAGCATGAAATTTAAATTCAGCCAATAATTCCAAGGTGACAGTTTTATCTACAAAGCCTCCATTTCTAGTTCAACCAATTTATTTAATGGAACAATTTAGAGCACTTGTTTAAACTGATCCAAGTAACATTCAAAAGAAAGTAAAGGGAAATAACTTTCAAATGCAATTTAATAATAGAAACTATTGCTGTTTTTAAAGCAATGAATCTAAGCCTCAAATGTGTTAATTGTACAAGTTCTTATTAAAGAGATTCAAGGAAGATAGCAATGTAATCATTATAAAAACGTAAACTTAGATAAAATCTGCCATTTTTCCATAAAACACAGGTACACAAATATTAAGACCACAAATAAAATGCATGCTGTGAAGTGTAACAGGAGAAAACACTGAAAAATAAGACAAAATTACAGGTTTAAATATACATTATGCTTTAACTCTCACTTCATTGGATTTCCATTGCTTTCTAGACACATTCCCTACAAATATTTCCAGACACCTGGTGATTTTCTTTATTATGAGGGTTGAGATGACAATAATTAAGTACTCTGCATTTCCTTTGGTAAGAGAAAGCATGATTTATGAGAAAAGAATAAAAATCTAGGAAAAACACTTAACAAATTATTCCATTTTTAGATCAAACTGATTCAGGATAAATTTCTTCCATGTTGCAAGTATGGAAAACGTAGTCTACTGGATAACAGCATAGTATTTAAGAGAATATCTGGGTTTGCTTCCCTGTTTTCAGTAATTTTGTGTCTGTAGGCAAGACACATAACCTCTCTTAAGTCTTAGTTTATTCATTTTGCAAAGGGGGTAGTAATAGGAAGTGTGTCGCAAACAGTAAGATGTATACCACTGGTGGCATTTAAGATAGCTGGTGTGGCAAGGTGGGCAGATTGCTGGAGCTCAGGAGTTTGAGACCAGCCTGGGTAACATGATGAAACACCATCTCTACAAAAAAGACAAAAATCAGCCAGGTGTGGTGGTACACATCTGTAGTCCCAGCTACTTAGGAGGCAGAGGTGGGAGGATCACCTGAGCTGGGAAGACTGAGGCTGCAGTGAGCCAAGATCACACCATTGTACTCTAGCCTGGGTGACAGAGTGAGGCACTGTGTTGAAAAGGAAAAAAAAAAGAAAGATAGCTGGTGTGGTGATAAACTTAGTTTTTAAAATGTATCTCAACACTATTTTAATGTGTATGATAAAAATATAAAATTTGTATGTAAAATAAAACAATAAGTAATTTCTCAGGACAAACCTAGCTAGCATGATGGGAATCTCTCTTTCTTAGAGTATAGTTCTTTTCAGTTGTACTTTGAAATTTCACTTCAATGAACATGAACGTTTTAAAAACGGTAAAGAACATTTTAAAAACTAAATGTCAGAAGAAGGGTCTTAGAGTTCATGTGGATTGTGTCAGAATTAAAGGAAATGGTGAGCTAAATTTCATAAGGTATTCAGCAAAGCATTGGAATATATTAAAACTCAATAATAATTATTTTTCCTTGTGACTTATTGCTGCCATATTACTATAATCCTAATAAATCAAATATACTCCATTTAGCATAAAAGAAGTTTGAGTATCTGTGTTGAGCAAAACCATCATCTTTTACTTTCCAAATGATTTATAAATAATATGTACCACCAAGAAACCAAGAAAGAATAAAAGAAATGAAGAAACAAGGGGAGGGACAGGAGCCCACAGAGGACAAATAAGCAAAGAGTTGATGAAATTAAATGACATATAGAATTTGCCATAATAATATTTTGCAAAATGACATATGTTGCAATGATTAGGCTAAGTAAATCTGCCTATGAAATTTGAGCAATTACTACGCCCAGTGAATAGCACCTATATAATCATATTACATTTTGTCTCAGGACATTAGAAATAAAACAGTTTTCTGGTTATGTTTTCTAAAAATTCTATCAACCAGCCTGGGCAACATGGTGACATCCCATCTGTACTAAAAATAAAAATTAAAAAAAAAAACAAAAAGCTAGCTTATAATGGTGGTGCTTGCCTGTAGTCCCAGCTACTCAAGAAGCTGATGCAGGAGGATCATTTTAGCCCAGGAGGTGGAAGTTGCAGTGAGCTATGATCATGTCACTGCACTCCAGACTGGGCGACAGAGACTGCCTCAAAAAAAAAAAAAAAAAAAAAAATCCTATCTAAGGCAGTACATACCACTTAAAAGAAAGTCTAAAAACATTTCCTGTAATTTTACTAAGTTCTTGTGAATAGTGTTTTTTAAAATAAGCGTTTTCACAAAAAGAAAAGGGCCATATTAATATGAAATATAATACTACTTGGATAGTTCTCTCTTCAATGTATTTTATGTGTCTCCCATTTAATTGCAATTGTAGTTAACATTTTCCTGCAGATAATTATTTCTGAAAATAATATATGCCCAGCATTTTGTGAATATGTTTTGTTCTTTTAAACAGAGTATTCTAAATTTCATCCACCAACACATAAAGTGGCTGTAATATTCTGGTGTTCTAATTCTTATCACAAATTAACCACAAATTTTCTTTTACCATAGGCAAAGAAAGGACTATTTAATAATTAATCAAAAGAGAGTTAATACCACACTTTAATCCAAATGTCTTTAGTCATAGTAAGACTAAATTCTCTACTATCAACAGTTCTTTCTCTAAAGATGCAGTCCGGCCATGTTGCCCAGGCTGGACTCAAACTCCTAGGTTCAAACCATTCTCCCAACTCAACCTCCCAAGTAGCTGGGACTGCAGGCACCTGGCTAGTATCCTTATCCTGTAAGAATGTACTGGGGACAGAATTAGGCACATTCTGGTGAAACCTCAAATATGAGTAACCCAAGTGACAGAAAAATTCACCTAAAGTTTCACTTTGATAGCTGACCAACAGTTTCTTACCTGGAAAATGGGGCTCTGGGCCAATGAATAAGGTAGGCTCTCAAGATTAGGGAGAAAATTCAGAAATGACATCTACTGAGAGTTAACACACGATGAACAAATAACACTAGCTGTCTTGGGAGAGATGGAAGAAACCTATCAATGACACTATGGATGGCCCTCCATATGTATCAAAAACACAAATGTAGTCACTCAAAATTAATTAAAAAGCAATTTTTCTACTTCTTGCTTAAAATATGTAATACAACTATAATTATGTGGTATGATGAAACAGGAGCTTTTTTACAGAGGTGAATTTACCAGATCATTAAAACTAATTTTTGGAAACAAACATGCAAATGACTTAAAATGACCATCTGGCTTATCAAATTATTAATTGAATTTACCATAATCAGCAACTGTCCTGGCATTAAAACATATTCTACCTGTTTTGATCTCTGGCCTTCGTTAAATATGCCTTTTCATTTCTCTCTACATAACACTCTCCAATCAGTAATCTCATAAAAACAGTGAAGAAATCATTAAGTATTTCCAAGAATGACGCCTGTTTTAAGATTTAACATTTTATATATAGTAACATTGTTCCTAGTCCTGAATAAATTAAAAGAAAACCCTTTGTGAGAGATAAAAGAAGTACTTAACAATTTAACCACCTGTAATTTGTAAATTTATAACATGTTTTCCTGACAAAAACACACATTTAATCACATGATCAAAATTAGCGTATTCATCAAAAGCTTACAATAAAGTTGAAAATTAAAGTTGTACTTTTTTTTTTACAGTTTTTAATTTTTTTAAGTAACAGCTAACAGTATGATAAAAAATCATAGAACATTTTGCAACATAAATTTAGACTCACTTGTTGGCCCTAAACCATAAACGTTATCATTAGGAAGTGACAGTGATGAAGTTTGTTATAAAATCAAATGATCCAACTATAAAAATAGTTTAATTTTTATATGATACTTCTGTTGCCCAGAAAAGGAAAACTGGCACATGACTTTTATCGAGGTACAAAGTAAAAGCAAATTTCCCCATTATGATTACAGTATTCCTGTAATATATATCCTATTAAGCTATTGTTAATTCTGCTTTCGCTTTTAATTGCTTAACTTCAAAACACTGTTATAAATAATACAAGCTGTTCTTCTAGCAAATATTTATTATTGTAATAGGATCCAGAAGTTCTTTAAACATTTGACAATTACAAGAGGAAATCGATAGCAGAATAGGTCAGAAACAGGGCACTTGGCTCAGTTCTTGCAGAAATGATATACTGTGAACTTATATTTTCAACACTCTCTAAGTAGCAATGCTCCTCAAGTTATGATGGTGTTACTTCTGGATAAACCTATCCTATGACCTTTTCAACTTACAATGGGTTTATCTGGATATAACCCCATCATAAGTCAAGGAGAATAGTGAATGTCTATCACTTTTGCACCATAATATAATCGAAAATTATAAGTTGCACCACCATAAGTTGGAGAATCTATAGTAGAAAAGTTCTGTTGAAGAGTATGCCAATAAATTTTGTACTTACTTTGCAGAGGCAAAGTGTTTCTAATACACTGTAACTCCAGTTCCTCTGTCCATTCCAGCTTTGGCAGCATCTGCTTCATCTCACAGTTACCATTCTCTGCCATGGACACTGGTTGACTATTGACTGGTATCTTTCCCAAACACTTCATGCTTTGTTGAACTTCTGCCAACAGAACAGCTTGTATTGCTTCAGTTACCTGTAAGGTATTTTTTTAAGTGAATTATTTTTAGTATTATTACAAATGCTTAGGTATGTTGCAAAAAATCCAAAGCCCGGAATTTAAATTTGAACAGGTTTCCATGAACAACAACTTTTCATTCTTCTGGCATTAGCATCCACAACAACTGAAATGTAGGCAGAAACAACTGGCACCCAGAGTTTCACACTGTTTTTTTTTTTTTTTTTTTTTGCAATGCAAGAGATTCTAAAAGGATACTTGAGGGGCATTTTTTTAAAGTCCAGAATGTCAAACATTACACTATGGGACAAAGAGGAGTTTTCAATTATTTTTCCTATTTTCGTTTCCACCAGAAGATAAAGAAAATTCATTTGAATTTATCCTATGGCTCTTAAAGACAAGGTTAGATCCTCAAACTACGTCTAGCTCCAAAGCATTATTTAAACAAAACACTGCATTTAAACTATGCTTTACAAGAAAATTAAAGAAATGACTTTAATAATAAATCTCACTAAATTTTGTGTATACCTATGTGGTTTTATACATATTAAGGTATTGCAAGGCACATCTTCCAATTGCTGTGTGTGCCCAGTCAAGGACCTATGGTTCGAAGGAGGGGGAAAGGAACACTTGCCACAGAACATCCAACCAAATCCTTCATTTTAAAAATGAAGAATCTGGGGCATGACACCTCAAGGTTACACAGACTTGGTGGACAGACCTTCTGATCCCTGATTCTGTCTTTCGAAGTACATGTCCACTCAAGATTCTATATCCTCTACCTTCAGTGCAAAGCTAGTGACAGTTTCCTAGACCTCTTCCTGGTAAAAGATGAGGTAAGGTCTAGCAGTTAGGTACAGCCAAAAGAAGGCCAGGAGCTGAATTAGTGAGAGAAAAGAATGGACACGGCTGATATAGACAAACCAGGTACACCTTCTCATCACCCTTCTCCAGCCAATAGTTAAACATTACATATAGCTACATCCAAGTGCTTTTCATATAGCCACATCCCAGTGCCACAGCATATATATTTTCCCCTCAGAAGTCTGTCCTCTGTCAAGCTGACTCATGCTCCACAATTACCACTGTCCCCCTCCATTACTCCCAGTCTACCCATAAGCACGTCTAGAGCTAGGGATATGGGACAACACCGAGAGTGGTGACCTAGAGATGCTTTGGCCAAAAACTGAACGTGTATTTATGTAAATATATATTCCGTCTCTTTTGCATGTAATGGTAGCATGTGAGACCTTCAGGTTCCAGGGACATCCAAGGAGCTTATTATGATGGCAGATACTTGCTGAATTCCTGGGACAGAGAAGCTGCCCTCTGACTTTTAAATATAGGAAGCTCCCTGAGAATACTGCAGCAACTTCCTGATTGCCGATTATCTCCTTGTCCTTATCCAGCAGACACTCAAATGTTTGATTTAGGAGTGAAAAAAGGCTAATGAGTAGTAGAATATCACAATTGCATACCATGAATACTAACATGCAGTACTGCCTAATCGCAATACAAGTGAATGGTGCTTACTCATGAATATCATGTAATGAGATATTTAACATCAGAGTATCAATTATACACCATTAATCTAAGATATACTTCTGCACATCATGATGCTGGTAAATAACGCCTATTAATATCTCTCATATGAGACCAGCCTGGTTGACATGGTGAAACCCCATCTCTACAAAAAAATGCAAAACTTAGCCTGGCTTGGTGGTGTGCACCTGTAGTCCCAGCTACTCAGGAGGTTGAGACAGGATGACTGCTTGAACCCTGGAGGCAGAGGATGCAGTGAGCCCAGATCATACTCCTGCACTCCAGTCTGGGCGACAAATCTGGTATACACACACACACACACACACACACACACACACACACACACACCACTTCTGAGATATAAATATAAATTATTATATATGTTTCTTGCTAACATATACTGCTATATATATGTATCACAGTATTGGTAAACCATGCTGATTTATGTATATCACATGAAGGGATATATTGTATTACTTATTCATGATGAACAATTTTATAACACTGAAGTTATTTCATTTTAACTTTGTCATACATGTTATTTCATAGCACTGGTTCGATGATGTGGATGATGTGGTAGAAAGAACTCAGGACTATAAGTGAAAAGCTTTGCATTTCCTATTCCACTATGACAGTTACCACAAATCCAACCTTTGACAAGTCACAAACTTCTCTGAAACTTCATGTTCTCACTTACAAAAGAGTTTCTGATACTGAGAGACATTAGGATAAGAGCTGTCAATAACAGAATAGTGCATGGAAATTGTTCTTTCTATACTCATAAATTAAGGATACTGGACGATATTCTAAGACCTACAATGTGTCCAGACTATATCATACCCCTCAGAATGGGTAGTTTGGCCATATGCTTTCACTGGGCTTATGGCTGTCTTCTCACCCTGGGATGCTTATCACCCCAGAGGCATGCCCACAGTTGGGATCTAAAATGTCATCTCTCCCATTGAATATAATATCCTATACAACTTGGATAATCATTATTTCTTAAAAATATACAGGAATTTATGTATTTTAATTTAACATTTCTAATTATTTGATTTACATGTCACTACTTCACTTTCTTTAACTGTTGATTTTTTACATAGTTGTCACCACAAATGCATATTATAAGAATAAAGAGCCAGGCGTGGTGGCTCAAGCCTGTAATCCCAGCACTTTGGGAGGCCGAGACGGGCGGATCACAAGGTCAGGAGATCGAGACCATCCTGGCTAACACGGTGAAACCCCGTCTCTACTAAAAAATACAAAAAAGTAGCCAGGCGAGGTGGTGGGCACCTGTAGTCCCATCTACTCAGGAGGCTGAGGCAGGAGAATGGCGTAAACCTGGGAGGTAGAGCTTGCAGTGAGCCGAGATCCAGCCACTACACTCCAGCCTGGGCGACAGAGCGAGACTCCGTCTCAAAAAAAAAAAAAAAAAAAAAAAAAGAAAAAAAAAAAAAGAATAAAGAAATGAATATCATCAAAAACAAGTGGAACAGAAATAACTATAGAATAAAATAGATTAACCATGATGAGTAGGGTACTCAGAGCCACAACAGTTAAAAGCGAATAATGAATGGCATCCAATTGGAAAGAAACTCAAAATATATATTTCAACTCAGTGTGAGATGAGAGAAAGGCTGTGTCTTCTAAACATGCAATAATGTTACTACAGTATCTGGAATAGAGTGGACACTAAATAAATACTAGTGGAATTGAAATAGATTCTGCAGACTTTTAAAAATAAACTGTGGAAAGTATAATTTATTGATAGTTTATAACTATCAATACTTGAGTCTATAAATGTAGTAGATGGATTTTACAGGTAGTCAATAGAAATAGGATTTTCTCCAACAAAATATAAAATGTTATATGACATTTTATATAACTTTGTAATTTTAATAATGAGCTGGCATTGAGTATTATGGCTATAAAGCTGTCTTCCCAACATATATAAATAAATTTCTTCCAAAACATAGACATCAAAGAATCGTATTCTTTTATGAGGCAATGTGCACGGACTAAAAATAAAGTTTACAAACTCATTGACTGGAAAGAGTCAGCTACAAATCTGGGACATACCCTTATTAACTAAAGGTATTACTGAGTCCTAGGCAAGCTAAAAATTTTAGTAGTATTTCATTAACACCTTGGAAGAGCAAAATACTGTAAAATAGCATAGAGCATCATCAAGATGCATAAGAACCCCTGTGTCCTGGTTGTTGTTCCAGTATCTAGTTTTTTTGTTATAAAATATTTTTCCCAACACTCTGCTCATGCTGACCTTTCATGTCTTTGTGGTGTCTCCTGGAAAAGCAACATTTCTAGCTGGAGGCCTCAATGTTATGATGTGTACCCAGTGGTGTTAAATTATAAAATCCAAAGAAATTTAGTGCGGTACCAGAAACACGCAAATTAGCAATCCCCAAACTTTTCTGTTTCTTTTCCAGCATTTATTTTTATGTTGAGTGTTTAATGTGTCAAAAGCAAAAGAGAAAATCTCTAGACAAACTTATTCATCAGCAAAATTAATTCATTCTTCCCCTAACCTTAAAGGTAAACATTCAACTTCTGGAGCTAATTTTGCTCGTTTTACAAAAGTATTCCACTTAACCAGAGTTAAAATGAAAGAAAAATTGTTAACGACAGCTAGAGAGAAAGGCCAGGTCACTTACAAAGAGAAGCCCATTAGACTAACAGTGGACCTCTCAGTGGAAACCCTACATGTCAGAAGAGATTGGGGGACAATATTCAAAATTCTTAAATAAAAGGAAATGCAACCCAGAATTTCATACCTAGCCTAAGCTTCATAAGGGAAGGAGAAAAAAGATCCTTCTCAGACAAGCAAATGTTAAGGAAATCCATTACCACCAGACCTGCCTTACAAGAGCTCCTGAAGGAAGCACTAAATATAGAAAGGAGAGACTGTTACCAGCCATTACAAAAACACACTGAAGCACACAGACCAGTGACGCTGTACAGCAACCACATAAACACATCTGCAAAATAACCAGCTAACATCATGATGACAGGATGAAATCCACACATATCAATACTAATCTTAAATATAAATGGACTAAATGCCTCAATTAAATGACATAGAGTGGTAAGCTAGATAAAGAACCAAAACTATCAGTATGTAGTCTTCAACATAACATGTCAACCCTCAAAATAAAGGGTTGGAGGAAAATCTACCAAGCAAGTGGAAAAAAGGAAAAAGCAGGGGTTGCAATCCTAGTTTCTGACAAAACAGACTTTAAACCAACAAAGATCAAAAAAGACAAAGAAAGACATTACATAATGGTAAATGGTTCAATTCAACAGGAGGAGCTAACTATCCTAAATATAAATACAACCAACACAGGAGCACACAGATTCATAAAGCAAGTTCTTAGAGACCTACAAAGAGACTTAGATCCCCACACAATAATTATGGGAGACTTTAACACCTCACTGACAATATTAGACAGATAACTGAGACAGAATATTAACAAAGATATTCAGGACCTGAACTCAGCAGTGGATCAAATGGACCTGATGTCTACAGAACTCTCCACCCCAAAACAACAGAATATACATTTCTTTCATCACCACAGGACACCTATTCTAAAATTGATCATAATTGGAAGTCAAACACTCCTTAGCAAACGCAAAATAACTGAAATCATAACAAACAGTCACCAGGACCACAGCACAATCAAATTAGAACTCAAGACTAAGAAATTCACTCAAAACCATATAATCACATGGAAATTGAATAACCTACTCCTGAATGACTTTTGGATAAATGAAATTAAGGCAGAAATGAAAAAGATCTTCGAAACTACCAAGAATAAAGATACAACATACTAGAATCTCTGGGACAGAGCTAAGGCAGGGTTAAGAGAGTAATTAATGGCACTAAATGCCCAGATCAAAAAACTAGAAAGATCTCATATTAACAACCTAACATTACAACTAAAAGAACTAGAGAATCAAGAGCAAAAAAATCCCAACGCTAGCAGATTAGAAATAACCAAAATTAGAGCTAAACTAAAGGAGAGAAAGACACACACACAAAAAAACTATTGAAAAGATCAACAAACCCAAGAGCTGGTTTTTAGAAAAAAATAATAAAATAGATCGCTCGCTAGACTAATAAAGAAGAAAAGAGAGAAGATTCAAATAACACAATCAGAAATGATAAGGGAGATATTACCACTGACCCAACAGAAATACAATCCTCGGAGAGTATTACAAACTAGTAATATATGCACATGACCTAGAAAATCTAGAAGAAATGGATAAATTCCTGGACACATGCACCCTTGAAGACTGAACCAGGAAGAAACTGAATCCCTGAACAGACTAATAATGAGTTCTGAAATTGAGGCAGTTAAATAAACACCTTACCAACTGAAAAAAGCCCAGGACCAGACAGATTCACAGATGAATTATATGAGATATACAAAGAAGAGCTGGTATCATTCCTACTGAAATTATCTGAAAAATTAGAAAAGGAAAGGACTCCTCCCTAACTCATTCTATGAGGCCAGCACCATCCTGATACCAAAACCTGGCAGAAATATGACAAAAAAAGAAAATTTCAGGTCAGTATTCCTGATGAACATCAATGAAAATATCCTCAACAAAATACTGGAACACTGAATCCAGCAGCATATCAAAAAGCTTACCCACCATGATCGAATATGCTTCATCTCTGGGATGCAAGTTTGCTTCAACACATGCAAATCAATAAATATGAGTCATCACATAAACAGAACTAAAGACAAAACCACACGATTATCTCAATAGAAGCAGAAAAGGCTTTCAATACAATTCAACAGCCCTTCATGTTAAAAACTCTCAATAAAGAAGACATTGAAGGAACATATCTTGAAATAATAAGAGTCATATATGACAAAACCACAGCCAACATCATACTGAATAGGCAAAAGCTAGAACCATTCCCCCTTGAAAATCAGCACAAGACAAGGATGCCCTCTCTCACTACTCCTATTCAACACAGTATTGGAATTTCTGGTCAAGGTAATCCCACAAAGGAAACCAATAGGTCATTCAAATAGGAAAAGAGGAAGTCAAACTAACCTGTTTAAAGATGTCATGATCCTGTATCTAGAAAAGCCCATCATCTCAGCCCAAAAATGTCTTAAGCTGTTAAGCAACTTCAGTGAAGTCTCAGGATACAAAATCAATGTGCAAAAATCATTAACATTCCTATAAACAACAGTCAAGCTGAGAGCCAAATCACGAATGAACTCCCATTCACAACTGCAACAAGAAGAATAAAATACCTAGGAATACAGCCAACTAGAAAGGTAAAGGATCTCTACAAGGAGAATAACAAACCATGGCTCAAATAAATCAGAGATGACACAAACAAATGGAAAAACATTCCATGTTCATGAATAGGAAGAATCAGTATCGTTAAAATGGCCATGCTACCTAGCAATTCATGGATTCATTGCCATTCATATCAAGCTATCAATGTCATTTTTCACATAACTAGAAAAAACTATCTTAAAATTCATATGGAACCAAAAAAGAGTTCGAATGTCCAGGGCAATCCTAAGAAAAAAAAACAAAGTTGGAGGCGTCACGTTACCTGACTTCAAACTATACTACAGGGCTACAGTAAACAAAACAGCAAGATACTGGTACAAGAACAGACACATGGACCAATGGAACAGAATAGAGAACCCAGAAATAAGATCACACACCTACAACTATCTGATCTTTGGTGAACCTGACAAAAACAAGCAATAGGGAAAGGATTCCTTATTTAATAAATGGTGCTGGGATAACTAACCAGTGTTAGCCACATGCGGAAGATTAAAACTGGACCCCTTCCTTACACCATATACAAAAATTAACTCAAGATGGATTAAACACTGGAATGTAAAACACAAAATTATAAAAACCCTGGAAGACAACCTAAGCAATACCGTTCAGGACATAGGCATAGGCATAGGCATAGGCAAAGGTTTAATGGCCAAGATGCCAAAAGCAAGTGCAACAAAAGCAAACATTGGCAAATGGGATCTAATTAAACTAAAGAGCTTCTGCACAGCAAAAGAAATTACCAATAGAATAAACAGGCAACCTACAGAATGGGAGAAAATTTTTGCAAACTATGCATCTGACAAAGGTCTAACATCCAGGGTCTACAAAGAACTTAAACAAATTTACAAGAAAAAAGAAAACTCTATTAAAACATGGGCAAAGGAAATGAACAGACACTTTGCAAAGGAAGACATATATGTGGCCAAAAATCATATGAAAAAAAGCTTAACATCACTGATCATTAGAGAAATGCAAATCAAAGCCACAATGAGATAACACCTCACACCAGTCAGAATGTTGAAGTCAAAAAATTACAGATCAGAAAATCAAAAAATAACAGATGCTGGAGAGGCTGTGGAGTAAAGGAACACTTATACATTGTTGGCGGGAATGTAAATTAGTTCAGCCATTGTGAAAGACAGTGTGGTGATTCCTCAAAGACCTAAAAACAGAATACCATTCAACCTAGCAATCCCATTAGTGGATATATACCCAAAGGAATATAAATCATTCTATTATAAAGACACATGCACACGTATGTTCACTGCAGATCTATTCACAATGACAAAGACATAGAATAAACCTAAATGTCAATCAATGGTAGACTGGATAAAGAAAATGTGGCTCATATACAACATGGAATACTATGCAGCCATAAAAGAGAACAAGATCATGTCCTTTGCACTGACATGGATGGAGTCGGAGGCCATTATCCTCCAATAAACTGACACAGGAACAGAAAACCAAATACTGAATGTTCTCACTTATAAGCGGGAGCTAAATGATGGGAACACTTGAACACGACCTATACTGCAAACTACTGAAGAGCAGAAGGTGGGAGGAGAGAGAGGATCAGGAAAATCTACTAATGGGTACTAGGCTTAATGTCTGAGAGATGAAATAATCTGTACAGCAAACCCCCATTACACAAGTGTATCTATGAAACAAATCTGCACTTATACCCTTCAACTTAAAATAAAAGTTTTAAAAAAAGTAAAATCAAGCTAACATAATTCAACTAACTGCTTAAAGGAATGATTTTATAAATAATTTGAGGATGGCTGGGCACGGTGGTTCACACTTATAATCCCAGCACTTTGGGAGGCCAAGGCCGGAGGATCATTTGAGGTCAGGAGTTTGAGACCAGCCTGACCTACATGGTGAGACTCTGTCTCTACTAAAAATACAAAAATTAACTGGGCATGGTGGCTCATGCCTGTAATCCCAGCCACTTGGGAGGATGAGGCAGGAGGGTCACTTGAATCTGGAAGACGGAGGCTGCAGTGAGCCGAGATCATGCTACTGCACTCCAGCCTGGGTGACAGAAAGAAAAAGTAATAATAATAATAATTTGAGGAACGGCTATTGAAGCAGTAAAATGGATACTTGCAAGAGTCTCTATTCTTCCTGAAGGGCTGTATTACTCATTTCCATTTTACATATGAGCAAGACAAATAATCAAGAAGTTTAACCTATCTTCCAGATCATGCATCAGGCCAGTAGCAGAGATGAGAAGAGAATCTTGAAGGCTGGACTTCCTGTAGAGTGGGTAAATTCTCTGGAAGTCTTCGTCTACAGCCAGCATTTCACATACTGTCACAGAGTCATAGAACCTTAAAGGTCTGTTAGTCCAAACATGCCCAAATCACATTAAAGTTTATTTGAAGGTCAAATGAACAACTACCAAAGATCTTCAAGTGAGAGCAATTTAAGAGAAATGTTTTGTTGAATCCTTCTTTTTAATAATTTTTTCCCCATTTAAGAAT
The DNA here is from genome assembly GCF_002776525.5 of Piliocolobus tephrosceles. Taxonomy (NCBI): domain Eukaryota; kingdom Metazoa; phylum Chordata; class Mammalia; order Primates; family Cercopithecidae; genus Piliocolobus; species Piliocolobus tephrosceles. The sequence continues at coordinate 74,005,410 of NC_045439.1, read as the reverse complement.
TTTTTGGTTACTGCGGAAAAAATCTCACTTTTAATAGATAAGCCTTTTTGGGGTGACTACTAATGTGCTGATAAAGTTGCATGTACTTGTGTATATTCCAATTATTACAGAGGTTGCCTGCGTAGCTACTCATTCATTCATTAAATATGTATTGACTGCCTACTGTCACTTCTGCTTTTCTGGGCATTGGTAAGAGAGGGGCAAATGAGACAAACAAGGTCACTGCTCTCAGCAAGCTTATATAGCAGTGTGAAGACAAAATAAGCAAGCAAAATAGCAAATAATATAATTTCCATTAAAAGTAATCACAGCAAAAAAACTAGGTAATGTGATGATGACTAGATGAGTGGGGTTGGGTAGAATGTGGCAACAATATTAGCTGGAGTTATAAGAGAAGACTTCTTTAAGGAGACAGATTTTTAAGCAAAGACCTAAATGATTAATGAAGAAATGAGAATTCTAGCCCAACAGAACAGTAAGATTCTGAGTTCAGATGAGCTTTACGTCTTCTGAAAATAAAAAGAAAGCCAGTTGCGGCTAAATCAAGGTAAGATAGGAGGTGGTAAATGATGACAGATGGGGTCAGGCTGGGGAAAAAAATCACATGCATACTTGCAGGCCAGGACAACTAGTTTTTATAGCCATTCCAACTGTGTACATTTAGTATTACAGCATCAGCTCCTACAGTATATTACTAGTTAACTTTTTTTGTTTCCTTATAACCAAGAATAATCATTTGTAATAGGAGTTACTGCTATTTCAATCTTGCAAATTTGATATGTAATGTATCAAGTTCATAAAAAAGAATAAACTTCTAGTAAACATTCATTGAATCAATGCACAACTATTTATTGTACAATGCACAAAAGTACTGGTAAAATTTTAAGACCAAAAGGAGCCTTAAAGGAGAAAGAAGGACTTAAATTGGACATTGAAGAAACCAGCCCTCTAAGTCAACTCACAGATGAGGTACTCTCAGAATGTAAAAAAAAAAAAAAAAAAAAAGATTTATTAAACTACAAAACTATAGTAACCAAAAGGCATGGTACTGGCTCAAAAGTAGACCTATGGACCAATGGAAGAGAACAGAGAACCCTGAAATGAATCCATACACCTACGTTGAACTCATTTTCGACAAAAGTGCCAAGAACACACATGGGAAAAGAGAGCCTCTTCAATAAATGGTGCTGGGAAATCCTTATGCAGAAGAATGAAACTAGACCCCTATCTCTTACCATATACAAAAGTCAAATCAAAATGGATTGAAGACTTAAATCTAAGACATTAAACTATCAAACTACTACAAGAAAACATTGGGGGAGATCTCCAGATCATTGGTCTGGGCAAAAATTTCCTGAGTAAGCACAGGCAACCAACGCAAAAATAGACAAATGGAATCACATCAAATTTAAAAGCTTCTGCATAGCAAAGGAAACAATCAACAAAATCAAGAGACAATCCACAGAATAACAGAAAATACTTGCAAACTACCCATCTGACAAGGGATTAATACCCAGAGTATACAAGGAGCTCAAACAACTCTATAGGAAAAATCTAACAATCCAATAAAAAAATGGCCAAAATAATTGAATAGACACTTCTCAAAAGAAGACATACAAAGAATAAACAGGCATATGCAAAGGTACTCAACATCACTTATCATCAGAGAAATGCAAATCAAAGCAACAATGTAATATCATGTTACCCCAGTTAAAATGGCTTATATCCAAAATACAGGCAATATCAAATGCTGGTAAGGATGTGGAGAAAAGAAAAGAAAATCCGCCGGGAGACGGAGCTTGCAGTGAGCTGAGATCCGGCCACTGCACTCTAGCCCGGGCGACAGAGCGAGACTCCGTCTCAAAAAAATAATAATAATAATAATAATAATAATAATAATAAATAAATAAATAAATAAATAACTACATTGAACTCATGGACATAGAGAGTAGAAGAATGGTTAGCAGAGGCTGGGAAGGGTAGTGTGGAATAGGGGTAGGTGGGGATGATTAATAGGCGCCAAAAAAAGTCAGAAAGAATGAATAAAACCTACTATTTGATGCCACAACAGGGTGACTATAGTCAATAATAATTTAATTTTACTTTTTAAGATAACTAAAAGAGTATAAATGGATTATTTCTAACACAAAGGACAAATGCTTGAGGTGATGGATACCCCATTCTCTGTGATGTGATAATTAGGCATTGCATGCCTGTATTAAAATATTTCATGTACCCCATAAATATATATGACCACTATGTGCCCACAAAAATCAAAAATTAAAAAAGTTATAATTTCACATAATCAAATTCCCACACATAGGTGCTTTAATGTATGTCATATACTGAAATCAAATAATGGACAATTCTGCTTCAGACTGAAGCTTCAACAAGCAAGAAATTACCTGTGGTGAGAAGAACCTCCCTCCCTCAGCCCCAGGCATTCACGCTCCCCTGGTGAATGGTGTACCCTTGCTTATGTTATGGCCTGTGTTTTCCCTCATCTCTATGCCTGTTCAAAGGCCATTTTACGAGGACAAGAGTAACTACTTGTATTTTCAGATAGAGGGGGGTATCCATGAACCACAGCAGCAAGGAACTCTTCCAGTAACTTCATGAATGTGAATTATATCATACCTGCACAGACTGGTCTCTCCAACAGGAAATTAGCTTCAAAAGTGAAAGGTCAGCCTCAGGTACATGGGATTCATTCTTACCTAGAAATATACAGAACACATTTATATCTTGAGAGTATTAACAATGGTTAACGGCTCTTAAGATGGGCTGCATATTAGAATCACCTGGGAAGCTTTTTTTTTATAAACACCAATGCCCAGGTTCAATCTTCCAGAGATTTTTATTTTACAGATCCTGTGGTAGAGGTGGGACAGGCATTAATGCTTTGTAAAAGTGCCACAGATGATTTACATGTACAACCAGAGTCAACATCCATTTGTGTACATTTATATACACACCCACACACCCACATACACACACACATTTATATGTAATTCTAACAATTATACTAACACATATTCACATCAAATCAGATTCATTTTTACAGTTTCAACACATTTTTGTTCTTTTTGCTGACCCAAGACAGATCACCAAATCTTACAATTCCTTCCTTATACAAATTCTGAAATTCTACTCTGCCATGAATTAGTCTCTATCACATGTAAAATCAAATAAAAGACTTCCTTTGATTTGTCCTTATCCAGCTCTACCACTCTGATCAATAGGTAGAGCACTACTGTTTTAATTTGACTCATTCTGTTATGCATTGTTTCTTTTCTGTTTGCCCTCTCCAATGTCCTTTCTATCTATTTGTCTTAATGTTCAGTGTGAAATTTTAAGAATGAGTGAGTGCTTTAAGCAAAGACCTAAATGATTAATGAAGAAATGAGAATTCTTCATTAATTTGGTTTAAGTAAATTGGTTCATAGAGTGTCCAGCAGTTTCCTACACAAAAAAATACTTAATAAGTGTCTTTTCATTAATTGAAAATGTACATATAATCATAATGAACAATTGATGAATTAAGGCTTTTTGATGGCTAAAGTCTATTATCTAGGCAGCAGATCCTGAGAGTGAGATAGGGAAGAATGGTAAGGGCTTGCACAAGCGGAGAAGTTGTTACTATAATTGTCTACTTAAATTAATATATTGATATATGTTGGACATTGTGGCATCAACTATTTAAATTAGCATGTGTCTGATACACTTTTCATCAAATCCCCATTTTTATATTAACATATGAGATATCTATCTATCGATTGATCTATATGACTATATATTTACCCCATTAGTAGTCAAGGAAAATATAATAAAAGTATTGTATACAATACAATTTGAGAACATAAAAGTAATATATAAGAAACTTCTGACCAATTATTGATAGTATTTTTTCCTGATAGAGCATTTAATATAAATGTAAAATGACCAAGAACACTATATAAAACATGTAAATATGATAGAAGATTATAATTTTGACATGTTTCCCATTTCTTCATGAACACAGCAGGTAAGAGAACATTTTCTTTTGATCTCTGTTTTTCCTCCCTCTTCCACTCTGTTGACCTTGTGACTCAACCATCAAAGCTAAGTATTGGTCTCAACTGTAACTACTTACTAACATCATGGGGTACCTCAAAGCACACTTTAATGTGATGTTGAAATTTTAATATGTGATAGAAATGAGAGCCAACTTATCTTGGCAATGTCAGTGAGTTAAAGAATTAATTGCAACTTTAGGGGGAAAGATGAAAAGAAAATATCCGAGGCTTACCAATATTATTCAGTCACCATTCCTGCTGACAGAAGTGAATACTGGTTCCTGTCAACATTTTAGAATGAGCACCTCAGAGTATTATTTTATTCTTTAGGATTTGGCTTTATAAAATTAATACTATGAAGTCAATACTTCCTTTTGTTTAACATTCCATCTTCCTATTAGTTTTTTTTTTTTTTTGAAAAATATGTCTCCCTCGTCCTTAGCTGAATTTCAAATGCGATAAATGCCAACCTAAATCCCAGAGAGATGATTCTATAGTAACAGTAGTTGCTTAGGCTTTTTTGCTGGGGCAGCCACAGGAAAAACAGGGACCTCCTTGATTCTAGTTAGCAATCCCCTGTCTTTGCAGAAACACTTATATTAAATCTTAAATTCCAATCCCCTTCCCAGTTACCAGTGCCAACAAACAAACAAACAAACAAACAACAGCAAAAAACACTGGATAGCTAACCCTAATAAGAGTAACTATCTAAGGAGAAAGGAGGCAATCCAGACTGGGGCTATTTAGAGGGAACTTTATCTGTAATCATAAATGTGAGAAGTGGCCTGACACAGTGGACAGGAAATGGGGTTAGGAATCAGATTTGGATTGGAATGCAGGCCCCTCTACTGAACAGCTGTTTGCCTATAAGTCATTGAACTTCCTTGAGTCCCATTTTTTTAAATGTAAAACAGAGATGCTGCCTCCTACTGTGCAGGGTTGTTTTTACATTAAATGAGTAAAAACATTAAATATGTAAAACCATTAACATAATTCTTGGAACATACTAAGCACTAGATAATTGGAAGCTATTAATAAACCCTCACTTAGAAATACTCTTTTCAACAGTCCTGTGAGGGCCACTGTGTACTGTTATTCAGGTCACCCCATCCTATGGGTCATATACTGCACAGCTTTGGAGGCAACATGCACACTGTGTCTGGGATCACATTCCCATTTTACAAATGTAGTAATTAGGGTTTTTAAAAAGTAAAAGACATGCCCAATAGAACACAAGTAGTCAATGGCATAGCTGGATCTCGAATCTCAGCCATCTATCTTATTTATCTCCAAAACCATTGTTCTAGCCATTATTTATCCTTTAATTTTATTTGTCCATTAATTTAACTCATCCACTAGTGCAAAAGTTATTTGCTAATTCCTTCTAGATATTGTACTGCGAACTGGGGACACAACAATGAATAAAACTGTCACCAAAATATAACTTCCATGGAGCTTACAATTTAGTAGCAGGAGGCAGATGAGATTTTTAAAAGTAACAGATGTCAGATAGTGAAGAGGCTTATGGAAAACAGTACAACAGCGAAAGGGGTAGGGAGTGCTGGGGAGGAGGTAGGGCACCTTCAGTGATAAAGTGGCACTGGAGCAAGACTTGATGGATGGTAGCAGGTGGAGGGTGAGCAGGTTGAGCCATATGAAGGTCTAGGGAAAGAACACCACAGGCAAGGGTACAGCTAATGCAAAGGTCCTCAGACCTGCTTGTCATGCCTGGATAAGAGTAAAAAGGCTAGGGTAGCTGGAATGAGTTAAGCAGGGGGTGAACACTAAGAGATAAGGTTGGATGGGGGTGTGTATGTGATGACATAAGTAAGTGGCCAGATCCTATAGGGCTTTGTGTGCTATAGTAAGGACAATGGCTTTTATTGTGAGTGAAACAGAAGCCACTGGAAGGTTATACATAGAAGAGTGAGTCTGACTTAGTTCTGAAAAAATCATTCCAGCTGCTTGGTTGGGAACAGAGTGCAGGAGCCAAGAATAGGAGCAGAGAGATGATCAGGTGCCTACTGTGGTTATCCAGGCAGGACAGGAGGAATGCTCATAGGGGTGAGGGTAAGGGAAAGGAAGGTTGAGAGAAATGGAGCTGCTGGTGTAGTGGGTGAGAAGCAGTCAGATTCTGGGATACATTCTGAAGGTAGAACTGATACAATTACTAACAGATTGGACGTGGGGTGTGAGAGAAAGGAAAAGGAAAAAATAATCGCAAAGTTCTTGGCTTGAGCAATTGGCAATTGGAAGGATAGAACTGTCAATTACTGAGATGTCCCAAACTTGGAAAAGCAGGTTTGGGAGATAAATTTGCCATTTGGCATCAAGAGAAAATCTAAACACTGAAGTTGAGAATATAATCTTCCAAAATTGCAAGAAAATTATCTAATATAATAATCATTTATTTGGTAATAAAGATATTGATGCAATAAACTTTCCAATAAAACACAATAATAAAATACTTAACACCTAAGTATTTCCTTTGCTGAAAAGTTTCAAATTTTTAGGCATTTCAAAGATCATTTGAAATCTATGTTTTATAAATGTTAGAATGTTATGTCTATGTTTTAAAATTATAATATGTTCAATTTGTGTTTTTAAATGTTTGATAAATGTCACCCACCTCATTTTCTAAATGAAGAAAGTAAGGCCCAGAAAAGCTAAATGACTAGCCTCAAGCTACACAGCTAGTGTAATCACAAACATAGGTAAAATCTATGTTTTATAAATGTTATTTATTTTGACATTGCTAACCAGTTATAGAAAGCCTAGTTATTTCCTTCACAGGAAAAATAAAACAGATCATATCTGTGTCAGTAACTGCCTTACCATTTCGTGAGCAACCGTAGAAGCTTGGCATATTTAAAATGTCATTCCCAGCACTTCTCATCTTATTATGTGCACATTCCATTCTGAAAGAACTGTTAGAAAAAAGATTGGCAGTATATTACTAAAAAGCACAAAAAAATTATTTGAGGAAATAAATCAAAGATACAGGTACATGACCACGTTCACAAATTTGGAAATTTAATACAGATTATTTTTAGCAATATCTTTCACATCAATTTCTTTTGTGAATCTTATTTCCTCATTTCCTCATTTTGCTCCCACCTAAATCCTTTTTTTTTTTTTTTTAGGCTCCCACCTAAAATCTTAATCCCAATTGACCTGCATGTCTTAATTTGCCAGTATTATCTGTGACCTACGTTTACAAGAGAGGCTTTGCTATTTTAGGTCACATGACTACTGACTAATGCAACAAATTAAAAAAAACCAATATGTTAACATCTGTCAAAGAATTCTCCTCAGCTACCATTGGAGCCTTATGAAGGCAGGTTTTACCCTACACCAGTGTTCCCATCACAGGAATCTTCTGAAACTGCCAGGGATGTTCTGATAAGTAGGCAGGTGTTGCCTTAAAATTCAGTTAAATCATGTGCCCAGTTGTTAAGCTTATGAAGATTTCTCAACCTTCACAACCGCATAAAAATCTCTGTGAAATGGTCAAATCTGTTGGAAGGATTTGGTGTGACAAATCCAATATGCATTATTTTGATTTCTCAAAAAATAGTATCTGGGCTCTGACAGCCCAGATCAAATCTGGAGTGGTTGCAGTAGAGAAGCAGTCTCTCATCCTGACACCTTCATTTTATAATTTGTTTCAATGAAGAATTATTTAAAGAGTCAACTAATGTGTAACAACATTTGAAAGGCTATTTAATGAAAGGCATACCAAAAGTCCATAAGCTTCCCTAAAGTGCACCAGACATCAGACATCATTTCCATCCTGTAATCTGTATCAGGAATGAACTTAGAATGAAAACCTCTGGCAAACAACTAAGCCCCTCATCTGCTCTGTGGGATCATGATTAGCAATGCATCAAATTGGTTAGCAGCCTAAGCTTTTAAGAATTTGACAGTCACCTATACCACCCACCTCATTTTGTAAATCAGGAAAGTAAGGCCCAGAAAAGCAAAGTGACTAGCCCAAAGTCACATAGTAGTGTAATCTCAACACTCAAAAACAAGTTATTACTAAACTGTCCTATGTACAAATGAATTACTAAATAGCCTCTTCTATTTTATTCTATTTTAATATGCCAAAATATAAAATAAAAGGTAAAATTTGAGGTATGAAATTTTCAAATTTTTCCTTCTCTGATGATACAAAAAACATATCATCATAAGCATTTACTTAAATGTTTTTGTTCATACTTAATTCATACCATGTATAATGGATTTCAAGATGTATATGTGTCTATGTATGTATATATGTATATATCTATGTATCTATCTATCTATCTATGTATCTATCTATCTATCTATCTATCTATCTATCTATCTATCTATCTATCTACTCACTCAGCATCCCACACTATGTCTTTTCTGACACATATTATGAGAACATTGAATATTTGTTGAATGAATGAATTTTAAATCACATAGATCTATTGCCAAATTATACTCCAATCCAAACAATTAAAAGGGAGATTTTCTTAACGTTTTTTAAACCAAGAAATTGTTGCATATTTACCCCCCACTGGAAAGAAGGAAGGAATGTTAAAGAGCTGAATATAGCAAAGAGCAAATCATGATTTTTTTAGTGTCATAATCTAGTATAGTCAAAATCTCTAGGTATGTCTTACCTGCCAACTCTACATGCCAATTCTAAAGGCATGTTAACTAACTTATTAACTAAAAATAGTCTGCTCAACAAATAAACTATAGTATTTGACTCTTGCAAAGAATCACAATTATTTTCCAGTCCTCTTGGAATTCCAACCTGATTTGGAAGAGTGGCTGTGTATTTATCTGACAAGTCCAAAACTTTCCTGGAAAATAAATTTACTCCCGAATAGTCTTTTATCATTTCAGTATTGCATAAATCCCAACCTGGCAACATCAGTGAGAAATGATCTTCATTCGAAGCAAGTCCCAAAGAAATAGGACCCTGAAGCTTTAAAATATTGAGGTGCTTAATGCAAAGATAATCTAAATCTTTATCCACTCCCCATGGCAAAAGGCAAGACAGAAACAATTTAGCTGTGTCTATTGTAAGACCGGCATCTACTTTTCTTGATGACTTAGGCTGCATTTTTTTGGAGATCTTCATTTTCTTCTGCCTTTTAATTCCATCATTTTCTTCTGAGAATTTGACGGTATGATCTCCTTGGGCCAGGTTTTCAGTAATAGGCTTGGCTTGTGCCTCTGCTGAGAGAGGACCACAGGCAGTTTTACTTTTTCTCAGTGTCAGTGTCTTCTTCTCCACTGTGCTCTTGGCTCTTCTCAGGACCTCACCACCATAGAATGAACTGGAAGAGTCAACATCACTGAGTGGAGTTGGTAGCAAAAGTTCAACAAGGTTTTCCAGATCAAATAGAAGAATATGAAAGCCCACGTTACTCCATTTTGTCTTCACAGGCAAGACATTAAAAGGTCTTGGGCAAAATTTGGCATCAGCAACCTAAGGGAACAAAAAAATATTTTGTGTTAAAGTTCTTGCTTATTAAGTTATTTTACTAAAGATTTCATGATGTTAAAGTGGCATTTTTACAAAGTATTAAATTGCAGAGCAGTTAAAGGCAAATCATTTTAATTTTTTTGTCTTAGCTATAAAAAATTCCTTTCTAAATTAAATATTCTATATTCTAACATTCTTTGAAAATTTCTTTTCTTTTTTCCTAAATTTTATTTTTCCTCTAAATAAATATGAATTATGTCTCTGGAGTAAGATGGTACTAGATTAAAATCCTTTAATATACACTCTCACATCTTTCTACTATTATAGTCATAAAGACATACAAGGACAAGGTAGGTTTGAAAACTGAGGAGAACAAATGTAAGAACGCATGCAAAAATTAAGTATTTTAACAACAATGGTGCTTCCAAATTTGTTAAAATTGGAAATAATTGCAATGTTGACCAATGTCATATTGCTCTAAGAAAAACCCAAAAAACTCACCTTGTTGTCTTGCATTTGATTTTTCCCCAAAGGCTGGCACAGTGGGTTCCCATACTTCTACTATGTTCTTGCTAATTTATGAGGCATTCCTTGAATACCCTATTCCCTCATATCAACCCATTACTCTCTAAACTCTTCCTTGCTTTCTTTCTTCTTTCTAGGATTTAGGATTTCCTTATAGAATATGAAAAATTTATTTCTTTATTGTATGTTTCCTCCACTAGCATTCAACCTCACCTTTGCAGGAATTTTGTATGTTAGTTGTCTCCAGTGCCTACAAAATAATGCTGCTATACAGCATTATCAAGAGACTCAATTAATGTCTGTTGAATTAATAATTAGCAAATTTATACAATGGAACACCATTTAAATAATTTAAAATGGTGGTGTAAATTGTATCGATTGGTAAAAAACATGTTATTAGGCAGACAAAATAATTCGCCATTAGTAAAATTTTAGGTACAAATACAGATATTTAAAAATTTGACATATATCTCTATCTACATTTATTTATATAAATGTACATATATAGAGAATAAGTAAATACAAATAAATAAAGTCACAAAGGATATGAACCAAAATGTTACCAACAGTTAACATTTAATTGGGAAGAAGGAATTAATTGGGAAGAAGAAATTAAAATGATCTTTATTTATACTACGGTGTGCTGTGTTTTTGATTTGGTTTTCTGAAATTTTTTACGGTGATGACATATTTAATTTTCAATAATAAAAAAGGAAAGTTTAAAAAGAAAACCATTATAAATTATAAATGTTAAAAAATGAAATGGAGAACGAATTGCAAAGAGCACATTTGTTTGTCAATAATTGTTAATATAATTATTAACAAATAATTTTTGCAGATCAATAATAAGAAGAGGATCTTACAGATGGATGAATGGGCAAAGATAATAACAATTCACAAAACAAATATTCAAAAGTTACAATATGGAAAATTTTTACTACAAGTAGTAACCAGAAAAATGAAATTAAAATAATACCATTCATTGGCCTATTAATTTCACCAACATTATGTTCACCAAAGAAGCCAGACATAAAAAAATTAACTGTATGTAATTCCATCCCTGTTATTTTCAAAAGACAGGAGAAAATAAAACAAGACGGTTTAAGGATACATTCATAAACAATAAATCTACAAAGATACAGGCTATCTTTCGAGGACTGGGAAAGTATAGTTTCTGGGGTGCTCACATGTTTTATTTCTGGATCTATGTAGTGATTATGAAGGTGTGTGCTTTATGACAATTCATTGAGTTGTACATTTTTGTGCTGTGTTACTTTTTTCTCTATGTGTTATACATTTCATGGTAAACAAATAGTGTAAATGAACTGTTTAAGGAATATTAACAAAGTGCCTCCATTTGGACTAAAAAGTAGAATGTGTCCTGATTGTTTTTACCCCTGCATACTGTCAGAAAGTAACCAATATTTGAATTTTGTGCTTATAATTTCTTTGCTTTTGTTTAGGTCTTAACCTTAAATATGTATTCCTATTTGACCTATTTAATCTTGCATGTTTTTGCATGTTTGCCAAACTCCAGATTACATCTCCCACTTATTTAGACCATGTTTAATTTCTTTTGATAGTTTTATAATCACTCAAAAATATGTTCATATTACTTGCCTATCAGTTATTTTAACTCTGCAGTACCTATAACTATGGGCCCTCTTAAAATTTATTACTTTTGTTGCCTCTTTTTTTCCTGCTAGAATTTTGTCAATTTCGATACTCTTTTTAAAGAATCAACTTTTGACTTTATCCTTTCAATGGAATAATGTTTTTCTTAAAAGGTAGTCTTGCTAAGTATACAATTTTAGCTTGACTTATTTTCTCCCAGTATTGGTGAAGAAAGGATTATTCTGCAGTCTCTGTCTTCCTCTGATGCAGTTGAGAAGTCAGCTGCTAGTCTGTCACACCATCTGTCTTTTCTCTCTGCTGTTTGATTAGATCCTTTAGGCTTTAATATTCCACAGCTTCACTATGATTCTTCTAGGTGTGGATGTTTTCCCCTAGTCCTCCACTGTATCTGAGCCTCCCTATCTTTCATTGACTTTGTGAAGTTGTTGGGCTTATCCTATTGAATATTTTCTCTCATCATACCATTATCCCCTTATGGGACTCTGATCAGGTATTTGTCAGAGGCTCTATCCCCTTACATGTTTTTCATCTCTTTGTCTTTCTGTACCTCATGTGGGGCAATCTCTTCAAAATTTTTCTTTTAGTTTGCCAATTTTCTTCTCACCTGTGTTTAATATATCACTTAACTTATGCACTGAGTTCCTAAGTTTGATTTTTACATTTTTTATTCCCAGAAGTTCTATTTAGTTCTTTTAAAAAAACAAAATGGTCATTTTTATAGTTAGTTATTTCTTAACCATATTTTAAAATCATTCTTATATTTTTAAACATACTTCTTATACTTTGCATCTATAAAGTTTCTAAAATCTTTGTGGATATGGCTCTGCTTTTTTATTTTGCCGATGTTTTCCTGTTTCCATGTATGTTTTATAATTGTGTGTGTGTGTGTGTATGAAATATGATCAGTGAGAATCCTTTGAGATATATGTGAGCGTGCACTCTTTAAGAGAGGATTTTAGTTTGCGAATACCAGTTACCCAGGGGTACTACCAAATAGGGCCCTCTTTCAACAAAATTTCCAGCTTGAAAAGTTTTCATTCCTTGAAGGTGGTGTGAATTCTGATTTAAGGTTAAGGTTATTAATACTTAAGCAAAAGTACTTTCCCCCCTCTATCTAGGGCTGAGACCAACAAAGACAAATATTTTTATTCATTCTCTTCTTGTGTGAAAAAATATTGCTCACCTTGGTTGGCTTTTTCATTGAATACACAGCTCTTAGGGGACAATGAACTTATGCTGTGATATCCTATCCAACTTCCTATCACTGCACTGGACCTGGAAATTCTCTCTCTCTTTTTTTTTTTTCATTTTCACTTTTTTATTTTGACATAATTTCAAACATACAGAAAAGTGTTAAAATAGTACAAAGAGCTTCCACAGATCCATCAAACCTGAACACTTTGCACATTTTTCTCTTTCTCTCTTCATATACATTATGCACAATTACTAGCACCTACTCAGCAGCTCAACCCTGACATCAAGGTCCACGCTCTTTGCGTACGTCTGTTCCTCCATCTTTAGCATCCCCATGCCTGAGGCTTCGTGGTTGCAAGACAACTATCACAGCTTCAGGCATCACATCCATGTTAAAGGCAAGAGGAAGGGGCAAAGTGGACAGTGTGGCTGACTCCATCTCTTTTATCAAAAAGTCAAAAGTCCCCAGGAAAACTTTCCTTATGTCTCCTGGGTCTTCTTGGTCAGGGCGTGGCCACCCATCTATTCCTAGATGTAAGGGGGTGCTAGGAAAGCAAATATTGGCACCTAGCATTGGAGTGGGAGGGAGCAAGGAAGAAAGAATAAAAGAGGTTGGAATCGGCTGCTGGACTAACCAACACATTGAGTTTGTCACATATGACAAATTCAAAGAAATGAGTCTGTTCAGTGTGAAGAAGTATTTTAAGAAGGAAATTCTGTAGGTGTCTTCTAATATTTAAAGGGCTGCCATCTGGAAAAGTGAGTATTTTATATTGCCAAACTAGGCCAATAAGTGGAATTTTGTAAGGAGGTTAGTTTCAGCTGAAGGTGAGGATCTGGTTGCCTTGTGAGGTAGTAAGTTTCTCAATTTATTTATTTATACTAGAGGCTTTTCGATATTATTCATTACATTCTATGAGGTTGAGACTATTATGCCTTTCACATAGTTGAGAAAACCAAGATCATAGATGTTACCAAATTGCCCGAGGTCACACAGCTAAGTATCAGACTGGGACTTGAATCCATGCCACCTGGCTCCAGAGTCCATGTTCTTACACACCTTAATATACTGTCTTGGGAAGAGATAGGCTCAAATCACTTTTCAGGTTCCTTCACACATTCTTAAAATTAGGTCCCTCTTATTTAGGCATTAGGTACATGTTTGTCTAAACTATACATGTTATTTATCATCATTTAACAAAATTGCTTTTTTTCCAGCTCTCAAGAGGAATATTTACTTTCCGCTCTCTTTGCAGAGGTCAAAGTTAGTATATAACTCTATTATTATTTCAGGATCTCATATATGCTTACTGTCAAAACATCCTCAACTTCTTTGTCATAATTTGGAAGTACAAAGTGATCATTTATTTTCTTTACCAGTTCTTCAAATCTCCTGTTAAAACAAGCTTGTCTCTTGTATAGGGACCAGAACAAAACTATCTTAGAACAAGATATTTAGTAGTTTTGTCACTGGCTGGAGAAAAAGGCAAACCCAGAAAAAAAGAGTTTAGTGTATGTCACGCATACTCAGCATGATGATAAGAGTACTGAGTCCTTCACAGTCTTGCTTCTTCAAACCAGACTCTAAAATTTGTCCCAGGTATCTGCATCAAAGAGACCACCTGCAAATCACTTCACTTACAAAATTTCTCCTAAAGAGATGCAATCAGGGGGATTACAGACACTGGATTGATTTGCAGCTTCGACTTCATGTTAGTAAAAGGTTGCAAATCCTGCATTTCCTACAGTCTGCTGAAGTGAGATCTTTCAGTGGGCTGCCTCTCCTCTATCCACAGGAGAACAGGGCAACACAAAGGCCAGAGACAGTGACCAGGGTGAGGATCTGGGTGGCAGCCAAGAAGGCACTCACAAAGTAGACCAAGGGTAACAGCAGGCCAAGGCTCCACAGAGAAGTGCTATGTGACATCTGGAGGGACGAGCTGGAGATTCTCTAGTATCAGAGGGGATAGAGATGCTTGCACAGGGGAGCAGGAGCAAGGCCATACCCCAGAGACTGTGGACTGGATGGTGGGAGTCAATCACAGCAGAGCAGTGCAGACCTCAAGAGCTGGAATGGGCTTCTGAAAGAAGTGAGGTATTCAGGGCTGGAGAACCAACTTCAGTTTTGGATTCACTTAGCAAGAGCAGTTTCATATGAGATTTCAAGTATGGAAAGATGAACTTCCCAGATGTCAAGCTGGAATAGCCTTTCCTCTCAAAGTCTGCCAAAACTCTTTTCATTTATTTTCATTTCCCTCAGTGGTACTTCTTGGTTAATGAATCATTTTCATTTATTATCCACTGTGTGATCTGCATTCTTCTAAATTTGTCCGAAACTCTCTCTTTAACAAGTTTCAGAGTGTCTCTTTATCCTAATATTTCGGAGGAGGGTGCTTGGCAGGGGTGTGGACTAGCCCTGGAAGCACATCCAGTAGTGGAGGTGAGCCAGGCAGCCTTGCTTTTGTGTTTACTACCCCCCACTTTCCTGATCTGTAAATGAAATGAATAACATATTGTGACAGGATGCAATGCAGCACTGGATAGGAACATGACTTGTGCATGGCAAGGCACTATAAACTATGAATAATGCTGCTTTTATTGAAACAAACTGTACCCAAACAGGGCTTGCCTGCTAGCCTCAGCAGCCCCCAGACTCCAGGAATGGTGTTTCTGAGAGGATGCTTGTGAAAGACAGATTCCACTCCTGCGGACTGCCTCAGTGCATAGATGACTTAGAAAGAAAGGATTTGGGTAGAAAGTTAGGAAGAACATTATTATATTTGGAATATTTTTTTCAAATTGAAACTCTCCTTTTATTAGGAAATTTTGATTTATTTATTCCTAGAGGTATTGTTCATCCATTGTTTTACTCTCTATTTGCATCCTCCAAAACACATATAGATTTTTCTTCATAGTTATGCCTCTGTAATAACCAGAATTATTAGCACATTTGCTGTTTTCTTCCTTTCTCAGATCACTTACCAACATGTTAAATTAAATCACTAGGCCTGGAACCGATCTCTGGCACACTATGTTTTTATATTTCTTTTGCCTAAAATCATCATGCTATCATCCCTTTCCCCAAATCTTAACTCAGTTAAAAATATTTTCTTGGTTAATCATTTTTAATGTACTTATATATATGGCACCAAAACTATTAATTTGTTCACCCATTCATAAGCTATATTCTCTTTCTTCCAGGTAGATTTTATTTAAAAAAATAAGTGTACAATGATCCTCTATTTAGTTATAATTCCCCAGCCTTGGCTCAGTATTTCTTTCTTTTTTTTTTTTTTT
>NC_045439.1:73941640-73989137 GCF_002776525.5 Piliocolobus tephrosceles | reverse complement strand
CCCCCCTCCCCCCTCCCCATGATAGGCCCCAATGTGTGATGTTCCCCTTCCCGAGTCCAAGTGAGCTCATTGTTCAGTTCCCACCTATGAGTGAGAACATGCGGTGTTTGGTTTTCTCTTCTTGTGATAGTTTGCTAAGAATGATGGTTTCCAGCTGCATCCATGTCCCTACAAAGGACGCAAACTCATCCTTTTTTATGGCTGCATAGTATTCCATGGTGTATATGTGCCACATTTTCTTAATCCAGTCTGTCACTGATGGACATTTGGGTTGATTCCAAGTCTTTGCTATTGTGAATAGTGCCGCAATAAACATACGTGTGCATGTGTCTTTGTAGTAGCATAATTTATAATCCTTTGGGTACATACCCAGTAGTGGGATGGCTGGGTCATATGAAATTCTCTCTTTTAACCTTTAGAGTGGTTTAAACTAAACCTAAAAGTACCCGGGGATTAGCAAATGCTCTTTCAGCCTTCTCCAACCTGTCTGGAATTGTGCTCTCATTTTGCTTTTTACCTGTAAGAACTTCTGTAAATTTCTCATTAATTCAAATATGCATTATTTTCAAAGATAAATTTTAAAACAGCTTAATCTTTATTTGTAGAGAAATGAACAGGGCTGATGTTCAGACTATTAGCCAACAAACAGATAAACATTGGATTTGCAAATAGCATTAAAAATTGAATATTCAGTTTTGATAATGGAGGGAGTAAACAGGCATTCTTATACACTGCAAGATTAGTGTAAGCTGGTACTTATTTTATGGAAGGCAAGTTGGCAACGTGTATCAATAATCTTAAAATGTTACATACTCTTTAATGTAGAAATTATTTGAAAAGTAACTTATCCTAAAGGTATGATTATAAATATGCACAAAATCATATAAAAAATGGTCATTGAAAATTTTTCTATTTCAATAAGCTGAAAATAACTTAAATGTCCCATACAATAGATTTGGCTGAATACATTATGGCATATATATATGCAAAATACATTATGACATACATATATATGCCAAAAATGTGTATATATTGTCAATGGAAAATATTTAAAATTTAAAAAATATAATCTCATTTTCTATAAAATTGCAGATTTCTTAAAATTTTTTGGATATATTTATTTTTTAAATTTCTACAAAAACTTATATTTTACTATGTCAAACAAAAAGCTCTTCTAAAAATAGTAATCAAAATGGCCAACCCAGAAATAAACCTAAATACTTACAGCCAACTGATCTTCAACAAAGCAAACAAAAACAAAGTGAGGAAAGGACACCCTATGCAAGAAATGGTGCTGGGATAATTGGCTAGCCACATGAAGGAGAATGAAACTGGATCCTCATCTCTCACCTTAAACAAAAAATCAACCCATGATAGATCAAGGACTTAAATCTCAGACCTGAAAATATAAAAATTCTAGAAGATAACATTGGAAAAACTCTTCTAGACATCAGCCTAGACAAGGATTTCATGACCAAGAACCCAAAAGCAAATGCAATAAAAACAAAGATTAAACAGCTGGGACTTAAATAAACTAAAGAGCTTTTGCATGGCAAAAGGAACAGTCAGCAGAATAAACAGACAACCCACAGAGTGGGAGAAAACTTCACAATCTATACATCTAACAAAGGACTGATATCCAGAATCTACAATGAACTCAAACAAATCAGCAAGAAAAATACAAACAACTCCATCAAAAAGTGGGCTAAGAACATGAATAGAAAATTACCAAAAGAAGATATACAAATTGCCCACAAACATATAAAAAAATGTTCAACATCACTAATGATCAGGATAATGCAAATCAAAACCACAATGCAATACTACTTTACTCTTGCAAGAATGGCCATAATAAAAAAATAAAAAAATAATAGATGTTGGCGTGGATGTGGTAAACAGAGAGCACTTCTACACTGCTGGTGGGAATGTAAACTACCACAACCAGTATGGAAAACAGTGTGGAGATTCCTTAAAGAACTAAAAGTAGAACTACCATTTGATCCCGCAATCCCACTACTGGGTATCCATCCAGAGGAAAATAAGTCATTATATGAAAAAAATACTTGTACAACCATGTTTATAGCAGTACAATTCTCAATTGCAAAACTGGGGAGTCAACCCAAATGCCCATCAATCAATGAGTGGATAAAGAAACTGTGATATATATATGTGATAGAATACTACCCAGCTGTAAAAAGGAATGAATTAATGGCATTCACAGTGACCTGGATGAGATTGGAGGCTATTATTCTAAGTGAAGTATCTCAGGCATGGAAAATTAAACATCGTATGTTTTCACTCATAAGTGGGAGCTAAGCTGTGAGAATGCAAAGGTGTAAGAATGACACAACAAACTTTGGGGACACAGCGGGAAAAGGTGGGAAGGGGATGACGAATAAAAGACTACAACTGTGTGCAGTGTATACCACTTGGGTGATGGGTGCAACGGAATCTCACAATGACCACTAAAGCATTTAATCATGTAATCAAACACCACCTGTTCCCCAATAACCTATGGAAAAATAAACATTTTTTTTTTTTGGATTGATACTAAAATTTATTCAGTTTCAGTCTGTTTCACTGTGAAATTCACAAGTGACCTGTCTTCCTACATAAACTCCAGCTTTATTACTGGGAATTGATTTCTTAGGAAGTACTGACTGGGGAATGAAAGGATGTGGATCCTGGCCACCCTAAAATATAACTCTTAGTATGTATCAGTGGTGGAAAGGAGGCAGGGAGAATTGGTGAAGTTGAGTATCTATAAGGTACAGAGATATAAGTGAACTGGGGCAAATTTAATGAAATAATCTGCTGTATTCTAGTTGATCCTATTTGTTCTGCTATTTCCTACACTGGTGTCGGGAAAATTTCTACTGTGTAGACTTTGTTTTTTTTCACAAGAAGAGAAAACCAAACACCGCATGTTCTCACTCATAGGTGGGAACTGAACAATGAGCTCACTTGGACTCGGGAAGGGGAACATCACACAATGGGGCCTATCATGGGGAGGGGGGAGGGGGGACGGATTGCATTGGGGAGTTATACCTGATATAAATGATGAATTGATGGGTGCTGACGAGTTGATGGGTGCAGCACACCAACATGGCACATATATACATATGTAACAAACCTGCACGTTATGCACATGTACCCTAGAACTTAAAGTATAATAAAAAAAAAAACATTTTTCTTAAAAAAGAAACTATCATCAGAGTGAAGAGACAACCTACAGAATGGGAGAAAATTTTGCAATCTATGCATCTGACAAAGCCCTAATATCCAGAATCTATAAGGAACTTAAACAAATTTACAAGAAAAAAACAAACAACCCCATTGAAATGTGGGCAAAAGGACAAGAACAGACACTGTTCAACAGAAGACATTTATGTGGTCAACTAACATATGAAAAAAGCTCATAATCACTGATCATGCAAATCAAAACTGCAATGAGATACCATCTCATGACATTCAGAATGGTGATTATTAAAAAGTCAAGAAACAACAGATCATAGCAGGGCTTTAGAAAAACAGGACCAGCTTTTACACTGTTGGTGGACATGTAAATTAGTTCAACCACTGTGGAAGACAGTGTAGCAATTCCTCGAAGATCTAGAACCAGAAATACCATCCAACCCAGCAATCCCATTACTGGGTATATATCCATAGGAATATAAATCATTCTATTATAAAGATACATGCAAGTTCATTGCAGCACTAGTCACAATAGCAAAGATATGGAATCAACCCAAATGCCCATCAATGATAGGCTGGATAAGGAGAAAGTGGTACATATATACCATGGAATACTACACAGCCATAAAAAAGAATGAGATATGTCCTTTACAGGGACAATGGATGGAGCTGCAAGCCATTATCCTCAGCAAACTAATGGGAAAGAAAAAACAAACACCCATGTCCTAATTTATAAGGGGGAGCTGAACGATGAGAACACATGGACACAGGGAGGGGAAAACACACACACCGGGGGCAGTCTGAGGAGGGAGCAGGGGGAGGGAGAGCATCATGATGAATAGCTAATGCACGCTGGCCTTAATGCCTAGTTGATGGGTTTTGACAGGCACAGCAAACCACCATGGCACACGTTTACCTATGTAACAAACTTGTACATCCTACATATGTATCCCAGAACTAAATTAAACTAAACTAAAATATAATTAAATTAAATAAAATAAGGGGCCCTAGGGAAAAAAGAAAACATCAACAATGGATATGACTAGCCAAATGTTTTTAACATGTACTACCCTCCCCCAAAACAGTTGCATTGATGAAATTAAACTTAAAAGCATAAGAATAAAATTCACAAGATCAATAATCAAAGGCTAATATTTTAGGCATATAAAGAACTCACATAAATTAATTTGTAAAATACTCATACCATCACAAGAGATAAACAAAGAGATAAAAATATTGCAGAGAGAAATAGATTTTAAATCATTAGTCTCAAAAAAGTATAAAATTTTGTATACTATACTGGTTTTGATTTTCTTAATTAACTTTTTTTCCCAACTTTTATTTTAGATGCAGGGGATACATCTGCAGACTTGTGGTTTGGGATATGATTGATCGCAATACCCAGGTACTAAGCATAATACCCAATAGTTGGTTTTTCAACCCACAGTCCTCTTCTTTCATTTTTCACTTAGTAGTCCCCAGTGTCTATTGTTGTCATCTTTATGTTCAGGAGCACTCATTGTTTAGTATCCATTGATAAGTGAGAATATGCAGTATTTGACTTTCTGTTCCTGTGTTAATTAACTTAGGATAATTACCTCCAGCTGTATCCATGTTGCTGCTAAGAACATGACTTCTAAGTAACATTATATGCTCTCTCTCTCTCCCCACATATATATATATACACACACACATACATACATATACATGCACGCACGCATGCACACACACACACACATATATATATATCACACTTTCTCTATCCAATTCATTGTTGATGGGCACCTAGGTTGATTCCATGTCTTTGCTTCGTGAATAGTGCCACAATGAACATACAAGATCATGTGTCTTTTTGGTAGAACTTTATTTTCTTTTGGATATATACCCAGTAATGAGATTGCTGGGTCAAATGGTAGTTCTTTTTTAAATTCTTTGAGAAATCTCCACACTGCTTTCCACAGCAGGTGAACTAATTTACATTCCCACCAAGTATAAGTATACATTGTATACATTCCCACTCATAAATATACACTGTATAAGTATACCCTGTTCTCTGTGGCCTCACCAGCATCAGTTGTTTTTTGATGTTTAATCACAGCCATTCTGACTGGCATGAGATGGTAACTCATTGTGGTTTGGAGTTGCATTTCTATGATAACTAGTGATGTTGAGCATCTTTTCATATGTTTCTTGGCCACTTGTATGTCTTCTTTTGAGAAGTATACGCTCACGTCTTTTCCCATTTTTAATGGAGTTATTTATTTTTTGCTTGTTCAATTGTTTAAGTTCCCTATAGATTCTGGCTATTAGACCTTTGTTGGGTGCACTGCAAATATGAGAAGACCTCTGAAGTGATGGCTAGAAGAAGGGTAAGAAGGTATGCATATAGCGTGAACTGAGAAAATTTCAGAATGGCTGGAAGGTAGAATATGGGAAGGTAGAGAATGAGCTACACAGAAGAGATGAGGTACAGATTACATAGATCTGTATAAACTCTACTGACTACTAAATGTATTCTAAGAATGGTTATAACTCTTGAAGGGGCATTTAAGCTAAGAAGTCACCTAATCACAAACTATAGCTGTGGTTTCTTCTGGATTACTGGTTAATCAAGCAGGCTGAAGGCAGAGTTCTGCCCTCCTATGCACTTCCACTTCCTCAAAGCTATACCCTCTGTCTCAGCACCTAGATCTCCTCAACTTTTGGGGCAATCAAAATCATAGCAATGATTCGAACAATATTTCTTGTTCTCCTCTTATTTTGTGGTCGACACAGCCACAATAGGCCTAGTGCACTGCCATAAACAAAAATCCTAAATTTCTGTTCCTAAATATGGTCATCTTAGCAAAGAGGCAACTGAATATTTTATATTATTTTAAAATCGTAAATGTTATTCCAAATTTAATTAACATACAACAGAATTGGCTTCCATTTGAAAATTTATTTTTTAACTTATTTTTATTTTTTAAATATTTTTTAATAAAAAATTTATTTTTTAACTTGGTATTTTTAAGTTAAAAAATTGATACTTGATTTTAAAAGTATAAATCATTGCTATGTTTTAATGTATTAAAATTATTAAACATAATTCCAGCCAGTCATCACTGTTTGAAACTTTAGGAAGTATATGTTAAAAGTCTTATTACCAAAGGGCCTTGAAAACATAATGACTATCATTCTGGAAATAAGTAACACAGAAAAATGACAGTAAATGCCCATAATATTATTTTCTGAGTTTTCACATTTTATAGATTGGGCAGACACAATATTCAGTAATGTTTAGCAAAGGCTGTAGTTAATATTAACTTTATTTTTATGTTACCTATATGCAATATATTTTACAGACAAAAATTCTATTAAAAGTAGCACACTAAATGCAAAAATACAAATATAATTACGTTAATTTTAGGATGATAAAATATATCTAAAACATCATTCTAACGAAAGTGTTTTGGAAACATTCATTAATCTGATTGCAATCTTTAAAAGTCTAGAACAAGTAATTAAATGCAAGAAGTATTTCATCCCATCTATGTAACTGCAAAAATGTGAGAAGTAAATACAAATTTTAAGTGATTGATTTACATGTTGTTTATAAAATGCTATCTGATTGCCTGACAGATAATTCCCCAACATGTGATTTCTAGGTATTGCATCACAGAGAAGGTCCTGGTATTTTCCTCAAAAATCATCACTTTCACTACTACTCTCTGAAATCGCAGGTTGAGGAAAGAGAGGAGGTATTATTCACAACTGGTAAAGCAAGAGGGTGGCACTAAAGGACAATCCATTCCAACCTCTGAACTTCAGAGAGTCTGGGAGTAAAATAATGCTGATACATCTACATGTGAATGCTATAAACAGCAGGTGGGGAGTAGGCAAAGGCACACAGGGTTGAATTCTTTGTCTGGAGTAGAAAGACTTTGGGAAAAGCTACTGAGTCTGAAAGTCTGCAAGTAGAATCCCAGATGGCTGGCAGGCCAAAATTATTCCTCTGCTACGCACAAAAGCCCAGAATAATTAAAACCAAAGCCAACAACACAAAATTCAAACTGTAAGCAATCCAAAGTACATATAAAAAGGAAAAACAGGACCAACTGTTTAGACAAAAAAAAAAAAAAAAAAATGTAATAGGTGTGAAAAAGTACAAGTCTAACACTTTTATCTGAAGAACAAAGAAGTGCATTGATTTATTTTCTTTTTCCTTCAGCCTACTATGTTTCTCTTGTGCTTTCTTCTTCCTTTACTCTCTGATTCAGAAAGACAAAATGGTTAAACAAGACTGGTTTTACTCCTGGCTTTTGAAGGTAGAAACGCACTTT
The DNA here is from genome assembly GCF_002776525.5 of Piliocolobus tephrosceles. Lineage (NCBI taxonomy): Eukaryota > Metazoa > Chordata > Mammalia > Primates > Cercopithecidae > Piliocolobus > Piliocolobus tephrosceles. Next base: position 73,981,620 of record NC_045439.1, on the reverse strand, counting down.
CTAGCAACATGTTCTGATAACTTCTTTCTCAAAACATTTTGGATCCCCCAATGAGTTTGACCTGCCCAAGCTACTACAACCATGAAATAGATTACATAAGACTGATGCTTAAAGCTACCCTCATCTTCTCACTTTTGTGACTTCGTACAGTAACACTTAATACAAATATTTAAATACAAAGTGAGGAAATACAGGCAGCAGTTGCTAAAACATTTTAGATAATTCCTTATCTTCCTGAATGAAGAATTTAGAAATTGTCTAATTTGACTCTTTCTCCTCACACTAAGGGAAAAGAGAGAGATAAGGGAAATGATTTGTTCTAAGTTACCCATCTGGCAAATAACTCAACCAAGATTCCCAAGTCTGTTTTTCCTAACTATTCTACTGATGACATTATCCACTTAGATTCTTCAAAGAATGAAATAATATTTTTATTTATTATTTTTAAAACATACAAGGGTCTTTATTAGCTAAACACTCATTTTACAATACACCACAGTCACTGAGCTGTATAAGGAAGGAAAAGTCGTCATCATGTGAAAACATTCACTAATGAACTAGTCATATATAAAATTAGTACCTAAACACTCCTTTCCTTATAACATAAAGACCTAGCCCCCTCTATTAGACTTGGACCGGTTATCTGATGATGTAATTCAATTGTAGAGCAGATAGCAAATAGTGTTAAAGATTTAGGATTACACTAACAGTGACAGCAGAACTCTGAGTCATAACCAATGCCAATGACAAATAAGGATGTAACAGAGAAAAACAGATAGCTTGAGAAAACTAACTCAGAAGCTTCAAATGAAAAATGTTTTAATGTAAAGTGTGTAAGTTAGGCCTGTGGAAAGCTTGATTATCTTCCAAATTCTTTTCTAGAACAAAACTCCTTATTATTCTTAGTGAAATTCAAACATAAAATAAAAGATGACATATTGTGAACCATACAGTTTAATTAGAAAAAACACACAAAACAAAACTCGCTTGATTCATTATATAGTCATTTAAAAAATCAGTGCCTAATTGCAATCATAAATTTACATTTTGCTCAATATAAATAAGCTACATTATTTTACATGTTTAATTTCATTTTTAAGTTAAAAAAATACTTTTTAAAATCCCCTTAACAGTTCTCCACTTAGCTAACCCATCAGATTAATCTGTGCTCTCCAATCCCTCTGACCACTGGTATACTACTTTCCACTTTCTGCATTCTACTCATAGCAACTGAGATATTTACTTTCCAGTAATTTTAATTATCTTTGTTCTCAATCTTCTTTTCCCAGTCGTGCTTATCACATTAATTACATATTTTAATAAGCTAGGTAAAAATTGAAGAATTCTGTGTATACAATTTAGTTCCTAAGAAAACAAAGTTTAGTAATCGGAAATACCCTATGGAATCCACATTCTAGTTACTCCACAAGTTTCTAAATTACTTCTACATTTTAAGTAAATAAAAACTATAAGTCACAGCTGAAGCATTAGGAGTGTAGTTAATGCAAAGAAAAAGAATTAGGAAATTTAAACTATGAATCTACACTCAAGGGAAAGTATGTCCATCAATAGGTTTATAACAATAGAAGTTTTTCAAGTGAGAGATGGCACAGATGCTACAAAAAAAAAATTGACATCCACGTATTGAATACTATATTACTGAGAAATTATTTAATGATTAGCCTATATCATAAGTTTGACAGGAAAAGATAGTGTAATTTCTTGATGTAGAAAGTTTTCTGAGAAATAAGTCTACAATGTAGATAAATTTATAACCGAACTTATAAGAAGTTAACTTTAAAACTTATGCCGTAAAAAGGTAGAGAATATGGTACTTAGATACAAAAAGAAATTACAGTAGATGTTTACATCTTTGCTGCTAAAAATTTCAAATAACTAACTCTGTGTTAAGACAAATTAACAAATTATAAATATTTTGAAAATATGAGTTCATTTCTAGTCAAGATGGCAAAGTTTAGACTTTGAAGTAAACTATTTCTTTTAAATTCACACCAACAATAGATTTTTTTTAATTAAAAAAAACTTAAAATGTTCAGCTAAGCTCAAAAACAAAATAAACATGTTGGAAGACCACAAATGGAAAGAAACACAAAGTGCTAAGTGAAGCTAAAGTCACAGGCCTGCTTACCAACAAGTCTATAAGCAGATAATAAGGCTTTAGAGTTAACTTCTGAGGCTAAATGTCAGGCCATTGGCGGGGGGACAACCTAGAAAAATCTTAATCTAACTTTTAACTCAATCAACCCATAAGCTAGTTCACTGATTAGACAGACATACACCCAACATTAATGCAGTCCAGGTACCATTCTAGACTAAAGGCCTTGACAAGGTATGCAGACACATACCTAAAACCAACAGACAATATCAGCTGAGGGGGGGGGAGAGAGAGAGAGAGAAAAAAAAATACAGCAAAACAAAATCTCAAGAGAAAAAATTTTTCTCTAGAAATGAGCTTGCAAACCAAACTTCTATAACATAGGGAAAGTAATACTCAGAAAGATAGCTACAAATATAAAAGCTGAAACATATATTAATTCCAGATAAAATCAGTGCCATAGAGGAGACTGAAAATGTATTATTTATGACCATGAAAGAGAAATCAGAGGAATGACATTCATAAAAATGACCAAGAAGTTATGGAAGAAAAAAAGTAAAAAGAAAATGAATAAAAGAAAAAGAATTTTTTAGAAATATTAGGAAAAGTATAATAGTCACATTAAAAATGTGGTAGGGGCAGAACTTCTGGGTTAATTAAGTCCACTGAAAACATGCTCCTTCAAAAAAGGTAAAAGAACTCAAGAAATAACCAAAGGTTTGTTATAAGGATCTTTTCTTCCCTAGTAAAATGGCTGGATGTCAGTAATAACAGTGAGCATCCTAGCATTTTAATTTGCCTTTTTCTCATTGCCCCTCTCTAGCTCCACAGTCTTGAAAATCAGCAGTTTGGAAATCATGGTGGCCGTGAAAACCAGCAGCCTACCAGTCACTGGACGAGAAATATATGTTTAAAGACCCTCAAAAATCCTCATCGCCACAAAACTGGCAATATTTCACCTGCCTCCCAGCTCCCTGAGAAGTCCCATTTGCCAACCTTATCATTATTTGGGAAATTTACAAGTATGTGCAAATTAAACAATACACTCCTAAATAATTAGTGGGGAAAAATCAAAGTAATGAAAGAGGGGTATCATCACTGATCTTACAAAGGTTTTTTAAAAGATCTCAGAGAAACACTGAATAGCTATCTGCCAGCAAATTAGGAAATCAAGATGAAAGGGACAAATTTTTAAAAAGACATAAACAACCAAAACTGGCATAAGAAGAAATAGAAAGCGGAACAGACCTATACCAAGTAAAGAAATTGAATTAGTAGTTAAACATCTTTCTATACAGAAAAGACCAGGTCCAGATGACTTCACTGTTAATTTCCACCAAACATTTAAAGGAGAGTTAATACCAGTTCTTGATAAATACTTCCAAAACAATACAAGTGGTGTAGGAACACTTCCCAACTCACTCTAAGAAGCCAGTATTAGCCTAATACTGAAACCAAACAGAGATATCACAAGATAAGAAAACTACAAACCCATAACCCTTATAATTATAGACACAAAAATCCTCAAGAAAATACTCGCAAAGCAAATCCAGCGAAACGTAAAAATAATTTTACACCATGACCAACTAGAATTTATCCTACAAATATAGTTGACTTAATACACAAAAATCCATTCACATAATGTATCATATTAACAGAATAAAAAACAAAACATGTGATTATCCCAATAGATACACAAAAAGCATTTGAAAAAATCAAACACAATTTCATAATAAAAAACACCCAACAAACTAGGAATAGAAGAGAACTTCTGCAACCTGATAGAGAGTATCTGTGGACAACCCACACCTAACATAACGCTTACGGTGAAAAACCAAATGCTTTCCTTCTAAGATCAGAAACAGGACAAGTATGTCCTTTCTTATTGGTTCTATTTAACATTGTACTAGACATTCTGGACAGGGTGATTAAGAAAGAAAAATAAATGAGAGCCATTCAGATTGGAAAGAAGGAAGTAAAATTGTCTATATTTGCAGATTACATAATATCATATATAGAAAACACTAAGGTAGCCACAAAAAAAAAAAAAAAAAAAAAAAAAAAACCTATTTGAACTAACCAATGAGTTTAGCAAGGTTGTAGTACACAACATCAACATAGAAAATTAATATTTGTTGGATCTGTATTCCTGCCCAAATCTCATGTTGAAGTATAATTCCTGATGCTGCAAAAAATTGTCTATATTTGCAGATTATGTAATATTGTATATAGAAAACACTAAGGTATCCACACACACACAAAAAAAACTAACAAATGAGTTTAGCAAGATTTGAACTAATTTGAACTAACAAATGAGTTTAGCAAGATTGTAGTACACAATATCAACGTAGAAAATTGATATTTTTTGGATCTGTGTTCCTGCCCAAATCTCATGTTGAAGTATAATCCCCAGTGCTGGTGGTGGTGCCTGGTGAGAGCTGATTGGATCACTGGGGCAGTTTCTAATAGTTTAGCACCATCCCCCCCGCTTGGTACTGTATAGTGATTGAGTTCGCATGAGATCTGGTCATATAAAAAGTGTGTGGGATCCCCACTCCCTTGCTCCTACTCCAGCCACATGTAAAGCAGGCCTGCTTTCCCTTTGCCTTCTACCATGACTGTAAGTTTCCTGAGGCCTGTTCAGAAGCAGAAGCCACTATGCTTCCTCTATAGCCTGCAGAACCATAAACCAATTAAACCTCCTTTCTTTATAAATTACCCAGTCTTAGGTGTTTCTTTATAGCAGTGCAAGAACTAACACAGAAAATTGTGATTGAGGAGTGGAGCATTGCTGCAAAGACACCTGAAAATGTGAAAGCAGCTTTGAAATTGGGTAATGGGCAGAGGTTGAAAGAGTATGGAGGCCTCAGAAGAAGACAGGAAGATGAGGGAAATTTTAGAATTTCCCAGAAATTGTTAAACGGTTGCAACCAAAATGCTGACAGTGATATGGACAGTAAAGACCAGGTTGAGGAGGTTTTAAATGGAAATGAGAAACTTATTGGGAACTGGAGTAAAGGTCACTGTGTTATGCTTTAGCAAAGAGCCTGGCTGTATTGTGGGTTTGCTCTAAGGATCTGTGGGACTTTGAACTTGAGAGTGATGATTTACAGTATCTGGTGGAAGAAAGTTCTAAGGACTGAAGCATTCAAGATATGACTTGGCTGCTTCTAAAATCTTATCTCATATGAGCAAAGAGAAGTAGAGAAAAGAAATAACCTGAAATTGGAACTTATACGTAAAAGAGAAGTAGAGCACTAAGTGTGGAAAATCTGCAGTCTGACCATGTGGTAGAAATGAAAGGCCCATGTTCAGGGGAAGAATTCAAGCAGGCTGCAGAAATTTGCATAAGTAAAGATGAGGTAAGTACTAATAACCAAGACAATGAGGAGAAGGCTTCTAAGACATTTTAGGGAACTTCATGGCAACCTCTCCCATCACAAGCCCAGAGGCCTGTAAGGACTAAATGGTTTCCTGGGCCAGGACCAGGGCCCACTGTCCTGAGCAGCCTCAGGACACTGCTCCTTGCATCCCTGCTACTCTAGCACCAGTCGTGGCTCGAAGGGGCCAAGATAAGCTTGGGCCACTGCTTCAGAGAGTGCAAGCAGTAAGCCTCGGCAGCTTCCACGTGGTAATAAGCCTGAAGATGTGCAGAGTGCAAAAGTTGAGGTTTAGAAGCCTCTGCCTAGATCTCAGAGGCTGTATTGAAACAACTGAATGTCCATGCAGAAGTCTGCTGCAGGGGTGGAGCCCTCATGAAGAACCTCTGCTACAGCACTGCGGAGGGGAAATGGGGAGTTGAAGTCCCCACATGGAGTCCCCATATATGGCACTGCTTAGTGGAGCTATGAGAAGAGGGCCATCGTCCTCCAGTCCCCAGAATGATAGATTCATCGTAGCTTACACCCTCAGCCTGGAAAAGCTGCAGACACTCGACAACAGCCCATGAGAGCAGCTGTGGGGGCTGAATCCCGGGAAGCCACAGGGGTGAAGCTGCCCATGGCTTCTGGAGCCCACCCCTTGTACCAGTACGCCCTGGATGTGAGACATGGAGTCAAAGGAGATTATTTTTGAGCATTAAGATTTACTGACTGCCCTGCTGGGTTTCAGATTTGCATGGGACCTATAGTCCCTTTCTTCTGACCAATTTTTTCCCCTTAGAAATGAGAGTATTTACCCAATGTTTGTAGCCCCATGGTATCATGGAAGTAACTAACATGTTTTTGATATTACAGGCTCATAGGTGAAAGGGAAGAGCCTTGTCTCAGATGAGGCTTTGGCTTTCAGACTTTTGAGTTTATGCTGAAACAAGTTAAGACTTTGGGGTCTGTTGGGAAAGTATGATTCTATTTTACAATGTGAGAAGGAGATGATATTTGGGAGAGGCCAAAGGTGGAATGATATGGTTTGAATATGTGTCCCCAACCAAATCTGACATTGAAATATAATCCCCAATGCGGGAGGTTGGGCCTAGTGGAAACTGATTGGATCATGGGGGTGGTTTCTAGTAGTTTAGCAACATGCCCCCTTGGTACTGTATAGTGAGTGAGTTCTCATGAGATATGGTTGTTTAAAAAGTCTGTGGCACCTCCCCACAACTCTCTCTTCTGCTACAGCCATGTAAGACATGCCTACTTCCCCTGCACCTTCTGCCATGATTAAGTTTTCTGAGGCCTCCTCAGAAGCAGCAGTCACTATGCTTCCTGTGTAGCCTGCAGAACTGTGAGTCAATTAAATCTTTTTTCTTTATAAATTATCTAGTCTCAGTTATTCCTTTACAGTAGTGCAAAAACCGACTAACACAAAAATTCCATTGTAATTCTGGCAATAAACAATCCAAAAATAAAATTAATAAAATAATTTTTCTCTCAATAGAACCACAAAAAAGAAAATCTACCAAGAAATCATGAATGTTTATGTATCTAATAGCATAGTCTCTGGATATAATAATAAAGATAAATTAACAAAATTACAGTCATTATACTGTTTTTAGCACAAGTCTATCAGAAACAGATAACTCAAGGGGATAAAATATTCTGTATTAAAAATATGAAACAAAACAAAATTAATAACTTTGGTAAAGCACATATGTATAAAAATACTAAAACATACATACCTGCACTTATGAACTAGAAAGAATACATCATTTTCAAGTTGCTACAGACACTTGTGTGTACACAAACACAAATGTACAATATGAACATATGTACCAGTGATATAAAGAATATATATTCTTTATGGCACACATTGAACTTTTTTTAAAGAAAGATAAAAATCTTCAACAAATTTAAAAGAAACAGTATCTGCTAAAATCTTCATTTTTATCCATACTCCAATTTAATTTGGAAATCAGTCATAAAAAGTTAAGTTTTGAAAATGATAATGTGCCCTCCTGAGTAATTCATGGTTTAAAAATACATCACAATGTAAATTATAAAATATTTAAAACTGAGGTCCTCCCTCTTACAATTAAAATACCCTGGACATAAACAACAAACAAACATAGTCTCTGGAAGGTAGACAGAAGCCTGCTTAACAAGGAACCTCAGGACCTGAGGAACAAACAACACTACAGTGAATTCCCTGGGTTTTCACCTTGTCTCCCATATATCCCAGAAGAGGTTATGGTGAAACCAGTGGTCTCAAACTGCCAGAAGTCATCGATCTGAAAGGCCCCAAGAAAAGCCTGTCCCTTTTAACCCAGGGGTGTCAAATCTTTTGGCTTCCCTGGATCACATTGGAAGAAAAACAATTGTCATGGGCCACACATAAACGCTATTTTAGCGTTATATTTTAGTTAAACACTAACGCTATTGATAGCTGATGAGCTTAAAAAAATTTGCAAAACAACTCACAACATTTTAAGAAAGTTTATAAATTTGTGTTGGGCCCCATTCAAAGCCACCCTGGGTTGCTGCAGCCCCTGGGGTACAGGTGGACAAGCCTGATCTAACCAAAGGACTAGGAAAAAGGGGGCCTAGCAGAACAGAAAGTCCTTTAGACAGTATTAACTCTACTCCACTCAGCACCAAAGGAAAAACTGCTCTTCTCTCATCCTGGTGTTAGTGAGGCCAAGCAGGAGCTCAATTTCTTGTCTCACCAAGAAACAGTAAGACAAGGTAAGTTGACCTTCCAGTTTCACAACCAAGTTGGTGCCAGTAGGGCTGAATGGATAGGGGGACTGAGTGGTGGGTAGCTGACTTCCATCCTTAGCAGGCAGCAAAGGTAGTAGTGTAAGACAGTACTATTTGCATTCTGCTATTCCTGTCAGGGAGGCCTGGAGTGGACCTTCTGCTCTCACACAGCAGCAATGAGCCAGAGCAAGGTGGTGGTTGGCACTCTGCTTTTGCAGGTATAGAAACTCTGCTTTTTCCTTCCCCAACTGTATCATTAAAGTGACTTGAGAAATTGCAGAGGGTGACGATCTTTCAGAAACAATGCTGACTTTAACTTCTTTCCCCCCTACCCTCTGTGAACCAATGAGAAGCACCTAGAATAGAACAGTAAGTAGGCCTCATTCAAGGAGATACAAGTTTATCACCATACCATCCTACCTGGTATAGCTCTGATGCCATTTTAACTGAAAAAAGACAAACGTAGGTAGAAAACTTAACAGCTTTTGAAACACAATGTTTGCCTATATGACTGTTGTTTTAATTTAGAAAAACTCAGCTTATGGAGCAAATTGAGGTAGATCCCTTCACTTATGAAAACGATAAATTAATTCAGTACTGGGGCCATTTTTGCCTAGCCATCTATAGCCCTACACACATGTGGATAGAAAAGCTCTGGGAATTCCTATTCTCCTTGGGTGGGAGTTTAAAATTTATTTTCTTAAAAAATCACTACAAGAGTGACTTAGTGGAGTTTCAAATGCTACTGTTAAGTGGAAACCATTATTTTAAGGAAATTAAAGCTGCAACAGAAAACTAAAAACCACATGTCCTCACTTATAAGAGGGAGCTAAGCATTGAGCACTCATGGACATAAAGATGGAAACAATAGACACTGGGGACTACTAGAGTGGGGAGGGAGGGAGATGGAGAAGGGCTGAAAAACTAGCTGTTAGGTACTATTCTCAGTACCTGGGTGATGGGCTCATTCATACCCCAAACCTTAGCATCGCTCAATATACCCAGGTAGCAAACTTGCACATGTACCCCCAAAATCTAAAATAAAAGTTGAAAAATAAAATGCTGCTGTTAATAAGACATGCAATTACACCACAGGCCAAAGAGACTTTAGTGAGACAGCCTAGAAACCAAGTACCCTTTATACAATTGTTTCCTAAGGAAAATAACAATCGAAGCTCCAAGCAACCCATTTGCAAGCTGGGAGTACAATTCATCCTCATGTTGGGGCTGCTTGCTAATTTTTCTTTTACTGCTTCAGTGCATCCACTGATGCTGCTTGGTTTTATGCTATACTTTACTATTCCTTATTCTGTAAACAATTTTAATTAAAGTCTCAAATGCATGGTGCATCATTCACATTTTAATGTCTTTGTTAATAAAGGTAAATTTTTTCTGTGCCAATGTCCTAATTAAGCCTATTTCACAATCAAGATGGAGTTCCAGAAACTGAGCTGAAAATGTTTGAATATCCTAACCTGAGATTTGAGGTTTCCTTTGTCAATCCTAACCTGATCTGCTATGATAAAACACAATTAATTACAGTATAAGTGGTTGTAAAGACAAAACAACCTTTTAAATTCAACTTCTAAATAAATCTTTAAAATGAATACCCGAACTAACTTCACTGAAACTTTTTAAAAATTAGGTTAAATTAAATCTGGAGGAACAGATTCTCCCAATTAGATCTGTTACCATATTTTACATAGTTCATACATCACACATACTATCAACAATATTACAAACTATATAAGAAATGTAGCTTTGAGATAAAATAATTTTAAGTCAACTGTCTATTCTTCATTAGATAATTATACATTTAGAATCTACTATGTGAGAACTCACCATGTCTAAGACTAAGCGCAAGGCAAATTTAGTCATTAAGCTTTAGAAAATTCCAAAGGAGTTCGCCTTGTATGTTCAAAGATAGGAGGCTATAGACTTAGATAATTCTGTGTGCTGGTCCACAATCACACAGGTAACGACTGGTAGAGGCAACTTTTAAACCCAGGTCATTCTAATTCGAAGCCCATGTTTTAATGATTTATTTCTTTTCTTAACAACTTTATGATCATTTGCATAGCATAAAATTAATCCATTGTGTTTAATTAAATGATTTTTACCGCATTTACAGAGTTGTGCAGCCCTCACCATAATTCAGTTCTAGACCATTTATTTCACCACAAAAAGATCCCTTGCTCTCATTTTCCATTGCCACTCCCACTTCCAGGTAACCATTAATCTACTTTCCATGTCTACAGATTTTTCTTTTCTGGACATTTCATGATAATAAAATCACTCAATATGTGGACCTTTTTATTCAGCTTCTTTCACTTAACATATTTTTGAGATTCATTCATGTTGTGGCATGTATCAATATTACATTCTTTTTTATTGCTGTATCTCTATTAGCTTTATACTGCAGAAATAATCTTATAATTGAAGAAAAATAAAAATGTATTGACATTAGGATCTATGATCTTCTTACACTAGTGAAAATCCTTATTTTGCACAACATTTCTCTCCTTCCACATCTTCATCATCTGAGTCTGGGGACCTTTTGTCATTTAATGTGGATTTCCCCAGAACATTTTTACTTGTTGCCTGCTTCAAACCTAGGCTGCACAGCAGCCTGGAGTTTAGAGTATATTTACTGGAGTAACAGAGTATATTTTAAAAAGTGCTTCGAGTATGTTACTTTTAGATTCTCAATAGTTCCCAAGTGTCTGTAGAATTAAGTTCAAATTCATTGAGTTGGCATATCCAGACTTCCAGTCAAGTTCTTTTTTCCTTTCCTGTGTAACTTTGCATCCCTCTTCCTTCATGTGGTCAGATTTCTCTGACTGACGCCCTACACGTTTAACTCATTTCCAGGTGTGTGCTTTTCCCTGTGCCTGTTACCCAAATAGCAATCCTTTCCCTCTTCTCAGCTTCTATCCCAAATCCTACCTCCTTTAATACTTCATTCTTGTCCTCCCCAGCCCCATATTCTCTCTCCCTTTAACTCTTTAGCAATGACTTTCTGTATCATATTTTTAGCCTTAGGCATTCACAGAACCTGTTCATGCATGAAAGTGTGACTGAGGCTCCTTCAAGCTAGGAAATATATTTTCTGGTGTGAACTATTTGAGGGCAGGTTTCATGTCTGGTTCCTTCAATGGGGGGTGAGGAGTGGAGAGGGGTTACTTCCCATATCAATATTTTGCAATTAGTAGTACTCAAGAAAGTTCATCAAATGAAAAATGTGTATTCCTTTACATAACCAGGAAAATGAAAGCATGAAATAGTACTGACCAATGAAAGCAGTATTTTTTCCTTTTAACTGTAAGGAATGAGGTGAACAAACATAAACTTCAACTTTACTATCAACACTTCAACAACAAAAGAGCTAAGAATAATTCCCAAGAAATGTGTGTCCAACCTCTTAGCTATAACACTAGACAAAGTCTTTTTTCAAGGGTGAAATGAAAAATGTTCAACACCACAATGGGGCTATCTAAGGGCAGCTCCATCACTGCCAGATATTCCAGTGCGTTAGCAAAGTAAGAGATGCTCAGGTCTAATATCCAATCTAGCAGGGCTTTCATTTCCTTCCAATCATAAAACAGAGGGCTACCCTGGAATAGAAAAACGACACAAGAAAGAACAATGACAGATTTCTACTCCATGGCAACATGCCAAAGGCTTGTTTAAACATGGTCCTGAAAGTCAGGAAAAGTGACATTTTGTTATTGGTACTTTAACATATAAAATATCCTTCTAGATGTGTAGTCAAGATTTTATATGTTCTCCTAATCACATTCTTTTGTTTGTTTGTTTTTGGTACAGACTGGCCTTGCACCAAATTACAGAGAAACATACTGAAAAATTGGAAAAATTTTCTAACTTTAAAATGTCAAGAAGGTATTATTTGTGCTCTGATAACGTTTATTAAGCCCTGGTAAGACGGGTGCAGTGGCTTACATCTCTAATCCCAGCACTTTGAGAAGCCAAGGCGAGCAGATCACCTGAGATCAGGAGTTGAAGACAGCCTGACCAACATGGCGAAACCCTGTGTTTACTAAAAATACAAAAATTAGCTAGGCATGATGGCGGGTACCTGTAATCCCAGCTACTTGGGAGGCAGAGGCAGGAGAATTGCTTGAACCCGGGAGGGTTGCAGTGAGCTGAGATCGAGCCATTGCACTCCAGCCTGGGCATCTCAAAAACAAACAAAACAAAACAAAACAAACAAAAAACCATGGTTACTGCAACACCAAGTTTTTCACTAAGGAAGTCCACTTCATCTCCTGACATCTTTGTTTCTTGTAATGGCAACAACATTCTCTCAGTCCACCAAGCTTATATCTAGATATTACCTTTTCTTTCTCTTCTCTGAATCCACTGTCTTTCTTCAATGCCTTTTCTATCACATCAATTCCTTTATAGTTTGTTAACCATTAATTAATCCATCTCCTCATCAAAAGTATCTCCTATGTGCTGGGTGATGTGCTATATGTGGAAGACGCAACAGCGAGCAGAAGAGACAGCCACAGTCCCTGAAGCAGAGCTTGCAGCCTAATTCATCTCACTTAAATTCTTTTCTGGCCAGGTGCGGTTGCTCATGCCTGTAATCCCAGTATTTTGGGAGGCGGAGTGCAAGAGTTCAAGACCAGCCTGGGCAACATAGCAAGACCTTGTCTCTACGGATAATTAAAAATAATATAGAATAAAAATATTCTTTTCTTGCCTCGTCTCCTAACTTCAGTATGTGCCTGGCACTGCTGCCTGATTCTTCTGCTATTAACAGTTAACCTTGGCCTTATGATCTTTGTGATTACTCTGCCTTTGTATCTCTTTTCATGCGGAAAATGCCCTAACACCCATCTACAGAAATTGTAGTCCTGAAGAAAGCTCATTTACCTCAAGAGACCACCTTCCCTAAACCCTTACTAATCTGCCCTTCCAGTTGCAATCTTGCCTTCCTTGGACTTCCCATGGCATTGTAACATCTTTTCCAACCTTTACCTTTCATCATTATCATATGCATAAGTGTCATTATTCTTCACCCACTCCAATCTCTTAAAAGCTGGACATGCCTCAACCTTTGTGCATTATATCAGCAGGAGTTTGTTCTGTTATGAGTTCATAAAACATGAGGTATTTTATAGAAGACTTCATTGAGCCTAAAAATATCAGATAAAATTGGATCATATAATCATGGAGGACAACATGACATGCTCCATTTGGTAACTATTCAAGACTGAAATATAATGGTTGAAGGTGTTGTTCCAGAAAAACTAGCACACTTTTAAAAATTAAGTATGCCTTTGTTTATGGTAACATGGGATATAGCCTTTGCGTGTGAGTCCTGCACATTTCAGTTAGCCCATCTCTAACCTCTGTGTGACCAGAGAAATTCACTTAAGAAACTGTCGCCTAAAAATAAATGTCTTACAACACTAGCCCATTTAAGCACCTAATTACAAGGTCAGTCAAAAGTCAACTTGTTCTATAACAGATTGCTTTCATCAGTGGCTTCTTGTCCACCCAGAGCTTCAGTTAGGACGCCTCCACTCTTGGGTTCTGGTATGCTTGGATGCCATAGTCCTAACTTTGTACTAAGTCTCCTCAAAATCTTATTGATGCAGAATTTGGGGTAATTTGGAAAAGGACATAAGTTATCCTTACATAAGCCATTTCTCCACAGATTACAAATGAAAAGTAGCATTTTCCATTCTTTTTCTAAAAATACAATCATTGGACACTTTCTGGTTCTTTTAAAAATTCTTTAAAATGAAATTTCAGGGTAAAAAGCTATGCTATCTTTAAAGTATTGACTAAATTGTGAGGCTGCTCCAGCAAGTCTGTTTCAAAACACATTTCAACAAATGTGGATATATACAAGTTATTATTTTGTCATGCCGTGAAAAAATTTAGTACTTCTTTTAATATTTATTAATAAGAGGAAATTTGCATTGTGGGCTTTTAGTGAGAAAAGCTTAACGACTATTTGTATTTTTCTGTGGCTTAAGTGTCAATCTTTGCCCAATTTCTTCATTTACTATTTATCTTTTCCTTTTCAATTTGTGTGAGTCCCTTTATATATGGAGATATTAATACTTTATTGAATATTACAAAAATTTTCTTCAAGTCTGTTATTAGGTTTTAAGCTGGCTTGTAAGTTTTTGAGGTTTTTACAATACAATTTTTTACATAGTGAAAATTCATGTTTTTCTTTTTTTTTGAAATTTTGCTTCTTAGGCCTTTTGTAACATGATTACTAAACATTTTATCAAGTGTTTTCCTTTAGTAATTTATCCCTCCACATTTAAAATTTTTATTCCTCTGAAGTTTATTTTTGTGAAAGGTAGAGAGAAGTGATATAATTTTATATTTTATACAAAAATCACACTCAATTATACAAAAGCCTTTTATTAACTTTCCTTTAAGACTTTAAGTGCCATCTTTAACAAAGAGTAGGTTATGACATGCTCATTCTTGGACTGTTTTTCTCCCCCCATTTATCTCTTTTTCTGTTCTTGAACTTGTACCAAGTGCTACTATTTTACTGTGTGTGTGTTTGTATGTGTAGATAAATATGTAGAAAGATAGATAATATGTTTGACATCTGAGAAGGAAGAAGGAAGGCTCCAGCCATCATTCTGCTATTTTTTAAGTTTTCTTAGCTCAATTCACACACTTGTTTTTCAAGAAGAATTTTATAATCCACTCATTGGTTCCTGGAAACCCACTAAGAAGAGTTTGAAATGGATTGGTATTAAATACATAGAGTTGTGAGTATGGAAACCTTTAAATTAGTGTGCTTTCCCTGCGGGACTATGTTATTTTATTAAATTAAGGCATTTCTGTGTCTTTTAGTAATTTTTAAAATATGGTTTCATATGGCTCTTGCACATTTCTTATGAAATCTATTCCTATTTATTTTCTTTTTTATTGCTATTATGAATGGAATTTTAATTCTATTGTATATTCTAATTGGTGTTTTCATGTAAGTACATAAGTTTTGTTTTTAGCCAACTACCATGCTGAACATTATTTTTTGTTTTATTAGGTTTTCTGATCTATTAATATTTTATATGCAGTGTCCACTATTACTCTATTCAAATAAAGGTAATGTTTTTCCTTCTCTTCATCTTTTTTTTCTTTTTCTTACATTTTGGCATTTGCTTAAGCTGTCAAAAAAAATTTAAATAATAGTAGAAATGGTAGGTTACTATAATTTCACTTGATAGGATTACTGTTGCTATTTAAAAACTCATATGATTCACGTATTTTCTTAATGTTGAATAAGTTAAATGTTTTTTCTAGGTCCATTTATGTGAGTAACCGCCCTTCTTTAATCCCTGTAATTCGAAGTTGATATATGCAGTAGTATTAAGTAAATGAAAGAAGAGTGACATTATAATAGCATAAACTAGTAATAATTGTATATTAGCACATAGTCCCAAATTGCTTCCCCATCAAGGATTTTCCAAAAGTAAAACTAAAATAGTATGTATTGGAAGTTTGGTTAAAAATCCTACCAGGGTAGATCTTCATGTACTGATATTGAAAGATGTCTGCTAAATATTTTTGACTCGACAAAGCAACTTGCAGAACAGCTCTACAGTATCTCAATTCTACGTAAAAAAAACTATATACATGCACACACCAATGTATACACATGTTTATTTCATGTCTAGAAAGGGGCACATCAACAGCATCATAATAATAGAGCCTACCACAAAGGATGTGTTTTGAAGAGTGAGAGAGGTTTCTTTATTGTCCATAAATGTCAGGATCCTCTCTGTACTGTCAAGCACTCACTTCCTAAAATTCAGCCTTAATCCATTAGTGATACATGAAAACCGATACTGCTACACCGTATTTGGGAAAGTCTTAAATTACAACATAAACCATACCTGAAAACTCAAGTTACTCTATATATTACTGGCATAACATCCAGGAAAAGAAAATGCTTTTAAATTTTCCCCCTTCAAATACATCAAGACATGCCATCTACTTTAACTGATTTAATACACATAACCACATAAAAATTTCATGGAAAGTACAATGTAAATGCTATTTTCCTTATCTACCTTCTTGTCTCTGAGGGCTGTTTACCACTGGGATCCAACTTATTCTGAGAACTGTGCTACCTCCCTTAAAATATGTATTTCCATTAGTGATGGAGAGTCCTATATTGGTTTACCTCTTCTTTGTCCTCTTTCCTAAAGCTAGTCATTTTCCTAATCTACAAGCTTCTCCTTTGCTGCTGCCTTGTCCATTTGAAGATTCTAAAGTAGAAAATACAAGTTAGAAAAAAAAGCAAAAGAATTCTTCATAAATGTAATGACAAATTAATATTTATCCAGTGCTAAAATTATTTCATACAATTTTTACCTTAGAATTATTTAGCCTAAATAATAAAACTGAAAACTTACACAGATATTGACTTAAGAATTCCTTGGTTTGTGAAGATTTATGACATAAGGCATAAGACTAGGCATGAGTGCCTAGTCTCCATTCCAGCAGCAAATTAATTAATTCATTAGTCAGTTAATTAATATTGTAATAGCTAAATAAATACTTTTATCAAGGAAGTCAAACCATCACTCACAGTACACAAACACGCTATGAGGAGTTTTTTTTTCTGAAATGTCTCTCCTTCTGTCCTTGAAAAGATGATAAAGCTTCATTCTAACCTAAAACGTTAAAGTCTCTAGTTGTTTTGATGTTCAAAGCACTATGGTTTCTAAAACAGATGGGAGCTGGTTTGAGACATGCTCCTCATCAAACTTACTTTGGGGTAACCCAATACAATGCTAAGAACCTGGCCACAATAAAAGCAGCTGGTGAAGGACAGCCTGAATCTGGTCTTTTCTAACTCCTCACATACCTAGGGCTAGTCTCAGAAAAATTCCAGATACTGTTTGCTTAAGTTAAAAACTGAAATGTACGTGTATGTGTATGTGTATGTGTGTGTGTGTGTGTGTGTGTGTGAGCGCGCATGTGTGTATGTGTAGAAAGAGAAAGAAAATAACATACTTTTCAACAACTTACCATTTCCATGATCTAACCTAGAGTGTTTAAACTTTAATTGAAAATATATTTCCTGATTACGCCACTGCACTACAGCCTGGGTGACAGAGTAAGACTCTGTCTCAAAAAAAAAAAAAAAAAAAAAAAGAAAGAAAAGAAAGAAATAAAATACATTTTCATAGAATCACAATATTATCTAATTTTAACTTTACATATGCAAACAAAATGTATAAAAGACTATTTTATCCATGAAAAATGTATATAGTAACATACTTTTTCTATACTATTTGAGCCCTCAGAAAATCCAAATCAAGTTTAAGTTTAGTGTTTAATTGTAAATGCCAAGCTAATATTGTTTTCCACTGTAATTACTTCAGGAATAAATTTCTATTGTGATTTGATGAAAACAGTGTGTCCATCAGTCTTGAAATCAAGTGATCCTTGAAGTAAATTTAAATATTTGAGAAGGTATTCATATTTTAAATAAGCACAAACAAACACAAACCAAAAACACAAACTACACTTCCCATATATGACTGGAAATGTGAAATAAGATTTATTTTACTGCATCTGTGCTTGCAATTAGGAAAGTATCTGCTTTAGTTTATCTTTTCTTGGTGCTATATAGTTTTCCTTAACATGTTTAAGGAAAAAAATCGAGACATTGAAGAGCTCGTTCATATTTCCCCATGGGTGTTTTATCTTCATTGACAGAAACCAGTAACTATTTTTTAAATAATTTTTCAACTGATTAAATAAAAAATATTCACAAAGAGCTGTGCTCATACTGCACCAAATACATGTCAACATTTGTAACAAATAATTTAATTTCATAGGGAGCCATAAGCATATAGGTGTATACTAGTTATGCAAAGATATGAAAAATCTGGAAACCATTGGTGGAATGATAGGAACAAAAAAAATCCCAACAACGCGTAAATCAAACAGCAAGGTGTAAATGAAAGTGCCAACCATTCATTTTCAGATTCTTTGAGCCCTAGGTTGCTGAAGATAGTTGTTGGCAGTAAAACTGTCTCCTTCCATCGGGTACGGTGGAGAGCAGCATGATTGGCAGGGCAAATAGAAGACAAAGGAGAAAGCCTTCAATCTGCAGCTGATGCACAGGAAGAACATGGGGAGCTGAGTTTACAATAGAGACAACATTACCAAGCTAATGGCAGGAGCAATCATGGGGCCACTACGCATCTTGGGTATCAGCAGGGCATCCATTTTCAGCTAAGTGTTAGAGTACCTTTTTGCTTTCTCTCACCACTGCAGGGGTAAAACAACCTAGTGCGTGAAACCCACTGACTGGTAATAAATTACTATATTGGATACTTTTTGTTTTCTTTCAGCAGTGACTTTACTGTGTATTCTTGCTATCACTACCAATTAAAGTGGAGCCTGCTTTAGCAAACTGTATCTAACTATATATCAGCCCTGATGCTCCAATTGCTTTGGCAAGTATCACAGGGTCAAGAGGCTCCTTTGACCTTCATCATCTAAGTCTTTCTGACCACTCACTATTTGAAGCAATCTCAGCTGAACAGATGGACACTTTCTGTGACATTATAAAGCTTAAAATATAAAGATAAATGAAATTGTGTTTCAGGCTTCAAACTGGTTTATGCCTGTAAAATAATATTAGTGTGTTTACAAAATCTCCAGATTTAAAGTGTATAATCTGACTCTGGCTAATGGACAAATTGCTCATTTCTTTTTTAATTATAGGTTTTGTGTTTTAAGTGTGAAGAATAGCAGAATTTTGTAAAGCAGTTCTCAGGGTTATCCAGTTACATTTTTAATGCATATATCAATAAACCATTATAAAATGAAGGGTGTCATTTACTGTGCAATGAACCTTTTGCATGTTGGTTTTTAAAATGATGTGCTAAGAAGATATGCCAAACACAGTAAAACTAAAACTATAAATGTTGGATGAAGTAAAAATTAAGATTTTTATTTGCCTTAAGCATGATTTTTCTCTTAAACTCTGTCATTTAACTGCTAGAAGATTTTAGTATTTTTGCATATCTAAATGTAAAAGAAAAATGATTAAGCATCAGCTTTATATTCTTTAACCCATTTGTGTTAGTATATCATACACGGTTATTTGAATATTTTGAAATTGCTAGATTAACCTTAAGTAGGACACACATTTATATTTTTCTTCATTTAACTTAAAGGTTAATCTCTTTTAAATAAAGTGATTATATAATTTATTGTTCAAACCAGGCTACTTTTTAGAGTGAAATGGTGCATTATTAATAATTACCTTGGAACAAGAGGCACGAGCCAAAACTGTCCCAGTGAACCTGGATGTGTGATGACCCTATCTTACAGGAATAAGGTGATGATTTGGCTTATTAAAAAGCATCAATGTTTCTGTAACACTTAAAATGTGACTATTGTTCTGTAAATCATAACTATATCTCTGTACATCTATTTTTTAAATGACTGCAAAGAAACTAAGTTCCTTTTTAAACTCTCAGATAGTTTATTTCTACTTCTCAAAAAATTTCTGATGTACATAGCAAAGGAAAAATAACCAAAGTCCTAATTATAAAAATACTGCTAGATTGTTTGAAAGTTTTATTTTTACATATCATGCTTGTAAAACCCCTGCAATTTGTATTCTCTTATCACATTACCAAAATAATCTCTCAGAAATCAACTAAATTTCTGTGATGCAGATTCAGTTGCAGGTAAGTGAGAAATAATACAAATAATGGATTCAGAGGTAAACAAACTGCTTATCATTTTTGAAAAATGTTGTAAGACCAAGGTAAGGGAGGGAGTGAGGGATAGAAAAAGAAAAGAAAGAAGGTAAACAAAATTGCCAGAGGCCAGAAGACTGTTTCATGTCACCTTGTATTGAGAACTGGTTAACAAACAAGAGACAAAAGCTAGAGACCAATGTATTCTCCCCAGCAAAAAGAACCACAATCACAAGTGTGTCCCCAGCTTCTGGAAAGGGATTGAAACCAAATGCCAGCTTTAAAGTTCCATGGTTTTATAAATAATTCTGAGAAATAAATGTACAATAAAATATCCTCTCTAGGAATTGAAATACCGAAATGATAGAAAATGTCAAATAAAAGCTCTGGGACAGCTAAAAAAAAAAAAAAAAAAAAAAAAAAGAAAAAAAAGGTAAGGGATGGCCAAAAAAAAAAAAAAAAAAAAAAAATGGCAAGGAAGGTAAGGTATGGCCAAATAGGTGTAATAAAAAGTAAGTCTCATATCCAAAAACAAAAAAGGGAATAATTAAGGGTCTTTGTTGATAAATTACTGAAGCCAAAATATTCCCCCAAATTGTAGGGTATTGCCTGTATTAGAGACAATATACAAAGGATTATCCTTTCTTGGTACAATGCAAAGGTAAGGACTCCATTAGTCCTATGGCAGAGACTCTAGTAGAAAGCTTAGTAAGTCTGACCAGATCTCAAGAATAAAATGTGAAAAATCAGAATTATTTTTGTGCACAAACAGATTAGAAAATCATATAACTCCATGTGAAAAATGGAAAAGATGTGTTCAATTGTTATGAAATCACAATAGTACAGAATATGAAATATTAACTCAGACACCAAATTCTGAATTACAGAAGAAACTAAAGGTATTTATATGCATTCATAACTTTTTTTAAAAGTAAGATAAGCAAGGGACATTTGAAAGAGATTCATTACTTAAAAATAGTTTTTGTTATATTATTTTTGCCTTTAATAAACAATACTAATACTGTTTACACAGAATTCAATAATCAAGACAATCAAAAGGAAATTAGATCACCCATAATTATAACACCTAGGGAGATCCTTAGCTTTCTGAAGCAGGAATCTAAAGAGAAACCACACTTTTCCACAAAATTTCATATAATTTTATATAGAGCCCTAGAAATTATCTGTGCAATCATTAGTATTTTTTTCCTCTCTCATGCTCCCTCTCCTCAGTCATTGGTATTTTTACCAAATGCTTACAGTTCTCCACCTTTTCCGAGTACATGACTTCTGCTTCATTAGCTTTGCCTCTGTGTAACAATGAAGAGCAGAGACCCCTTCTGACCCCAGGTTGGTACATTGAGTGAATAAGAAATAATAAACTTGAGCTGTTGTAGCCAATGAGATTTGGGACACTGTTTGTTACTAGAGCATAATATAGCCTATTCTGATCTAGATATTATGCAAATTGATATCAATATACACATGAATAGATAGGTAGAGAAAAGAGAGGTTTGGTGACTGACTCAATGTCATATAGCCACTCATTTAATCAACCCATCTACTGGAATGCCAAAGTTGAAATTAAAACCCAAATTGACTACTCCTAGTCCAGTGCTCCTTCCACTACATGAAATGTGATTTCTCGTGCTTATGTGCATTATGCTTTCCCTGGAAACTACTCGAAGACACAGAAACAAATTCCCCCTAACTTCCCCACTTCTGACAGATGGCACATCTGTATGAATAGACACTTCATAATCCAACTTTGGTCTATTCTGCATCCAATAAATATTCAAAGGCACTAATAGAATAAAAGTTCTCAATATCAAATCTTAAAAATTCATTAATAAGTCAAATTTTATGTAGCAGGAAAGATACTTCTCATGTGTTCTTTAAATAGCAATTATTTCCTTTCATTTGTTTTCACCTCTTTCTCTATATGTTTTTGTCAATTAAGATAACAAGTATGTGTTACTAAATTACTCTGTACTCACCCTCTAGAGATGAAAACTAATTAAAAGAGATGTGGTATGAACATGTAATTTTACTTACTCCCAACACCTCTGCTTCCCATCTATGACACTGAAATCAGCAGTATCATGTTGATGCTTTCTAAGCATCACACTAACAAGCTTATAATTGGCCGAAGGGTCAGTAAAGATAGAGGTCTGAAGGAAAAACAACTTAGCCAGAATTGGCTCACCACTAAGAAGACCAAAGGACAATTTTTTCTTTAAAATAGTGCTTCACCTCTTTTGAGTGATTTGTATGTGTATTCACATAACGAATAACCAACCACAACGCTTATTTTGGGTATATATTTGTATGGTCACCAGATATTTCAGTCAATTCAATTCAACACATACTTATTAAATTGAAATCAATACCCAGAGAGTATGCTCACTGAAAAAAAAAGTATATAAAATTTAAGAAATGTCTCAGGATATGAGTTCTTTCAAACAACCATACCACAATAACTTCTCACATGTCTAGCAACTGATTGACAAGATTAAGCTTGTAGATTACCTTTAAAAAGTAAGAAGCAGAAGAAATAAGACAAAAATCTCTGAAAACCCAAACGAGAGTTTACCAACCAGGGCTCCCACATTGAGCAAAACCAGTTATAATTTTCAGCAAATAGGGAGCTTTACAAGAAGATCTGTTAATGATAATAACAAAATATAGTTCTTTCCAGTGGAAAGCTACCACACTTCTCTTCTTGTGGCCTATTATACTCGATTATAACACAATCCAATCACAGCACTGTGATTAGACCTATAGGCCAAATCCTGCCTATCACTTCTTTTTGTAAACAAAATATTACTGGAACACAGAAACACTCATTTACTGATGCGTTGGCTATGGTTGTTTTTGCATTACCAAGGCAGAGCTGAGTAGATGTATCAGAGATTGCATGGCCCACAAAACCAAAAGAAATTTGATATCTGATCCTTTAGAGAAAAATATTGCCAACCTCTGGCTTATTCTAAATTAATGGGAATTTTAAATTATGGAAAATATTCTTTCTGGGCAAAAATGCAATATAAATATAAAGAAAGCCATTTTATGTGTTAAACTCCCTTAATTCCATTAAGTTGCACTTTAAAAGAGTACCCTATCTTAAGTCTGTATTGGTTGTTTTTGCTATTCATGAGATTTTCCACCACAAATATAAATTGCTCCCAGAAGTCCAAGTCCAGGAATTCTTACAACTCTATAGCAAAAAATCCTAATAATACAATAAAAAAAACCAAGCCAAGGATTTGAATAGACATTTATCCAAAGAAGATATACAACTGGTCAAGAGATATATGCAAAATGATCAATGTCATTAATTATCAAAGAAATACAAATCAAAACCACAATGAGATACCACCCCACACCTTTCAGGATGGCTATCATTAAATGAAAACAAAACCAAAATGAAACAAAAGTCAGGTGTTTGTGAGGATGTAGAGAAATTGCAATCCTAGCACACTGTGGGTAGAAATGCAAAATGGTGTAGCTGCTATGAAAAACAGCATGAAGGTTCCTCAAAAAATTAAAAATAGGACTACCATATGTTCCAGCAATCTGACTTCTGGGTATTTATCCAAAAGAATTAAAATCAGGATCCTGAAGAAGTATTAGCATGTCTATGTTTATTGCAGCATCACAATAACCAAGATGTGGAAATAACCTAAAAGTTCATTAGCTGATAATGGATAGAGACATTATGATATATACATACAATGGAATAGTGTTTAGCCTTCCAAGAGAAGGAAATTCTGCAATATGTGATAACATGATGAACCTTGAGGACATATGCTAAGTGAAATAAGCAGTCACAGAAAGACAAATATTGCCTGATAACACCAATATGCAATATCTGAAATAGTCAAATTCATAGAATTGAAGAGTGGAATTGTGCTTGCTAGGGGCTTATTATTCAATGGGCATAAAATTTCAGCCCAGTAAAATTAGTAAGCTCTAGAGATCTGCTGTACAACATTGTACCTAGAGTCAGCAATAATGTATTATACACTCTTAAAAATTTGTTAAGAGGGCAGATGTCATGTTAAGTGTTCTTACCAAAATAAAATAAGAAGTCCAGGTTCGAAGACTTCCTTTTATTTTCTGCAGGGGTACAAGTCATAGTTACCTTCCACTGCATCTCACTTTATATTCCATCTCCAGTCATATCAACTTCTCATTAACCTCCTACTTGTTCCCCATCTTCATATTCTGGGTTTTTGGACTTATTGTTCCTTATGGCAAAATCTTATTCATCCATCAAGATGTAGTCCTAATATGACTTCCTGCATACCACAGACAGGGTTACCTTCACCATCTAAAGGGGTTCCTCCCACTGGCACTTCCGGATATAGGTCAACTAGAGCACATACGTCACACCATGGTTTTTGCCAACTTGATGTTAAAACAAACAAACAAAACAAAACAAACACCAGCTAACAATTTATCTCTCTTGCTTCAACTAAGCAATAGACTCCTCTTCCAGACACACTCTATTCTCTAATTCAATTTTTTTTTTTTTTTTTTTTTTTACATAGCAAACAAAATGACCTTTTCAAAACATAAATCAAATCATGTTATTCCTTTTGAGTAAAATTGTGAAAAGACTCCCTTTAATATCTGGAACTCAAGCTTCTTACTTTGGATTATTACATCCAACATATTCTATCCCTCCCTCACTTTTCAATATTGACTCTTAATTCTCCCTCCCCCGTACTTCTCTTGAGTCACACTGACCTTTTTGACTTCATTATCTACATCAAGCTCATTCCTACTTTAGACGTTTTGCAGTAGCTGTTTGCTTTGCTTAGAATATTCTCCCCTCTGAAAGGTGGGAGAATTTCTGGCTCCTTCTTGCAATTCAAACTTAGGATAAATCCTACCTCCTTCTCTGATGTTCTCTGACCACTCAGCCTATAGTAAATCTCCAGGACTGTCTATCAAACTGCCCAACATTAATTCCCTGCAGAGCCTTTATCATTACCTGACAGTCTTGTGTTTTTTTTGTTGTTGTTTTGTTTTGTTTTGTTTTAATTGTGATGTATCCTCTCTCACTAGAAATGTAAGTGCCATGGGCACCATGATCTTGTATCAAGAAGAGTGCCTGGCACATAGTAGATGTTCAATGAATATTTGCTGAATGAATAAAGTATTCTGTTTGCATTCCATGCTACAAAACTTACATAACATACAGACACAGTAATTCTTTGTTCTCAAGGAGCTTTAGGCCTAACTGAGAAAATAAGACAAACAAATAGTGGTAAAACAATTAGGCAATCTATAGTTTTGTTCTTTTGTTTGTTTGTTTTGTTTTATTTTGTTTTTGAGACAGAGTCTGGCTCTGTTGCTCAGACTGGAGTGCAATGGCGCGATCTCGGCTCATTGCAACCTCTGCTTCCCAGGTTCAAGCAATTCTCCTGTCTCAGCCTCCCGAGTAGCTGGGACTGAAGGTGTGTGACACCATGGCAGCTAATTTTTTGTATTTTTAGTAGAGACAGAGTTTCACCCTGTTGGCCAGCCTGGTCTTGAACTCCAGACCTCAGGTGATCTGCCCACCTCTGCCTCCTAAAGTGCTGAGATTACAGGAGTGAGCCACCGCCCCAGTCCCTAGTTAATTTATGAATTGATTAATCACCTCTCGGCCTTCTGGCTAAGATCAAACGTAGCATCTGTTCTTATCAGTTTAATATAAATTGTTTAACTAGCATGTTCATGGTAAATTGTACATGCACATGCTGCAGTCTGGGTAGGATTTGACTAGGTAAAGAGAACATCTCTGGTACATGAGATTGGGCAGGAAGAAATGTGGAGAATAGAGTTACCAGCACCACCCATGTGGAAGAGCACTGGGGTACCAGAAATTATGGAAGAGCCTTGTCATGGGAATCTAAATGGGGACTTCAGAGACAAGGAAGAAGAACAAATCCTACAAAGCTCAGTTTCTCCTGGGGCTGCTAATCTAGTATGCCACCCTACGTTCCCACAATGAGCTACCTAAAAACATTTAATGTCATACATGTTGAAATGTAATCAGCCCTCTCTCCTCCTCATCCTCTCATGAGAGGGTGAGTTAAGCAGTTTTCAAATGATGTACAAAAGCAGGAAGCAATGTTTGCTACTTGGGGGAAGTGGAATTGTACTAGTCTTTGCATCTGGGAAATGAAACATAAATCAGGCCTCTTCATATTTATTACGCTTAAATTTCTGAAAGTTATTACAAACCTGTTGATTAGATTGTTGCTGGCTTCAGGGGTTTTGTATTGAGGAGAGGGCTTAGTAAAGTAATTATTTCAGGGAAGTAGAGGCTCCTGATATACAACGCAATCCTCAGGCTATTTTTGAGTGCTTATTTTAGACAACTTTGTTATTAGAAAAAGAAGTCTAAGATTTGAGGGCAAGTAAATGGGGTAATAATATGCACTTTGCTGGTATAACAAGCCATTTTAACCACATTGCCTTTCAATCTTCTTTTCTGAGTTTTTATCAGCTCTGTTCTATGCCCACCTCACCCAAAGTGAATCATTTCTCACTAATATGCTGGACATACTAAGTTTTATCACCACTATTTAATAAACTTTTTCTTATAAACTTTTGGATTAATTGAGACATGTCTAAATATCAGTGGAGGTTGCTGCTGTGTTTCAACAGCCTCTTTGCTATTACTGACTATTTTTTGCTCGGTCACTCTCCTCTGTACAATCAAGTCACATGTAAACCTGATTTGGACTCAAAGCAACTGACTGGCAAAATAAATACACTTTTTTTTTCTGTCAGTCATTTATATATTTTTTTCTTACAATTCAAAAACGGAAGCATTCTTTGCTTTCTTGCCATCTATTCTTCATGTTTTAGACTTCAGTAGTTTACAGTTCATGAGTTTATTCCACAAATATTTCTGAATGCCTACCATGTGCCAGATATGCTAGATGATGAGAATTTCATGATAAAGTTATAAAATAGGTTTATCATAACTGTACCTGTCCCCTGTGAACTTACACTGCAGGAGAGAGTAGGGAAGATATAAAATGAAATAAAAAGGATGCTGAGAAAGAGAATAACAGAAAGTGGGCTGCTATCTACATAATGGTAAACTGCCATCGAAGTTAGACTTGAAGGTATAGAATTGGGGTGAAAATATTCTGGCAAAAGACTAACATCAGTGGAAATATGAGTTTCTTTAATGAGGCCACATAGTTGGGGATTAAATATCTGGGTCATAGAACTGAACCTGTAGTTGATGTTTTTCATCTTTTTTAATGTATGATTTTTGATTTTGGTTTTTATTACAAGGGTGAATGCAACTCAGATTAATAACAATGGAATGCTCATTCTTAGTTTCTTTTCTTTCCATCACGCTTGTGGAAGCCGAAAAGAATATTTCATAAACAGTTACGTGAGTTCAATAGACTGGAAATTGTTATGTCTGAAGAATATGTGTAAACCTGACAGGACATCCCCTGCCCCACACGGTAAGTGTTAAAATCAAATTTATAATTCTAAAGATACTCTTGCTAAGAAAATAATAGATAGAGTTCCTAGTTTAGGAGATATAATACATTTTAAAATAATAGTACTAAATAGAAATTGGAATTTTATGAACATTCTGAAATATTAAAGTGGATCTTTCCTAGGTTTTGATTATGCATAAATATACCCAGTCTGAAATCAACACAAAATTACCAGTGGATAGTAAAAATCAATTAGAGTTCTTTCCCAAGTATCACTCATGAACTACTGACAACTCCTGCTCTAATTCTCAACTGAAGAAACTTTTAATTATAATATGATGTATGTGTTCATGCTGAATGAAATTCAGTATATTCTGAAAACAAGAATTAAAAGCAACCATACTAAATGATTTATCAAGAAGACATCAGGTAACCGCAAGAGGGCTGCAAAAGATTTAAGAGATATGATGTATCATTCATACATAATGAGACTTTTGTAAATTATATTACTTAGTCCCATTATACTTCATTATTTGTCTGTGAATTAAATACCCATGTATTATACCCATTATACAGATAGAGAAATAAGGGCTCAAATCCTTAGATTTTGTTCATCAGTGAAAGATAAATAGATTTTGATAATTATTTCATTACAAAACTGAAGTCTGATAAAATATAATAACTCAATGTTTTAAAATACAAGAACTTGGTCCTAGAATTAATGGACATAGAACATTAGGTGAAGGCAAAAAAACATCAAGCTGTGGCCCCATAGCTGGGCCTTTGTGGTAGGTGCACAAGAACAGTGAAACGAACCATCATCTGAGGTACTGTGTGTTATGTGGGCACTTCCTCACCACACAACTCATTGAATTTTCTGTATCTGATCTCATTTGCTATCTGGATTAAGATAGAAGGGCAGACTCTTTAAATCAGATGTATATTGAGGGCATAATTTGTCATGATTAATTGAATTATAAAAAGTGAAAATTTCGACAAAATACACTCAGAACTGTCAGTTTTCTGCTTCTACCTTACTAATTCCATCCTTGTTAACACCAGAAATTTAATGACTAAAAATATGTCTCAAGATATTTTAAGCTGATCATTAGTATTCATAAATGTTAAAGTCATAAAAGAAAGATATGCTTAAGAGATCTTTGGCCAGGCGCAGTGGCTCACGCTTGTAATCCCAGCACTTTGGGAGGCCGAGGCGGGTGGATTACCTGAGGCCAGGAGTTCGAGACCAGCCTGGCCAACATGATGAAACCTCATAGCTATTAAAAATACAAAAATTAGCTGGGCATGGTGGTGCACACCTGTAATCCCAGCTACCCCAGAGGCCGAGGCAGGAGAATCACTGGAACCTGGGAGGCAGAGGCTGCAATGAGCAAGGATCGGGCCACTTCACTCCAGCCTGGGTGACAGAGCAAGATGCCATCTCAAAAAAAAAAAAAAAAAAAAAAGAGATCTTAAAGACAATTTGTTACCTTCTATCAACTTGACTTTATAATTGATCTGGATTTTAAAAGATAGATCCTTGGCAATTAACAATTTTGGACTGACAGTCATATAATAAAAACTATGTGAAAGTTCAATGTTCAGGTATCCTCTTAGATTTGGGGAGATGTCAACTCTCAATAATTTTCTCATTTGAGCCTCAATATAATCACACATGAAGAGACAGGACCCATACTATTCTTTCCATATTTTGCCATATGATTACATGATCAATGTCAGGCTATGGTTGTTGTAAAACAGAGATTGGCTTGAGAGACAACAAAAAGGAAAACAAAACATCTGCTACCAGAGAATCAATGGAGAAGGCCACGTTTTATATAACGACAAGAGACCTCTAGTGGGAGCTAGGAAGAAAGTAATGAAGGTAAGCAGGGCTTTGCATTTTGTAAGCTTTCTTTTTTTTTTTTTGAGACAGAGTATTGCTTTGTCGGCCAGGCTATGGTACAATCTCGGCTCACTGCAACTCCTGCCTCCCGGGTTCAAGCAATTCTCCTGCTTCAGCCTCCTGAGTAGCTGGGATTACAGGCACCTGCCACTACGCCTGGCTAATTTTTGTATTTTTAGTAGAGCTGGGTTTCACCATCTTGGCCAGGCTGGTCTCAAACTCCTGACCTCGTGATCTGCCCGCCTCAGCCTCCCAAAGTGCTAGGATTACAGGCGTGAGCCACAGTTCCTGGCTTTGTAAGCTTTCTTAATGGCTTTCTAAAAGTCATCAGGTTTTGGGCAATATGTGAAGAAATAGAACAACTTCCATTTTCAGTCCCATTTGATTGTGCATGGGGTTAAATACGTGCATAAGAAAGCCCCTGCTGCTCACGGCAGCTTGTTAAGATCACTTTTATATCTGGCAGGAATAGCCACACTTGAACCAAAAGATTATGCAGGATATTTTAACTTAGGACTAAAGCTGTCTGCAGAATTGTATGAGCTATATAGTATGAAGAAAATTACAAATAAATAAATGTCATTTGGAGATGCAGAGAACTGGTGGTGCCTTCAGGACATCACTATTAAAACTGAATTCAGAAAAATGGACAAGAATGTTAGCTGTACATATTTTTTTAATAAGTTCATGCTCTTAGTTCCAATAAATACAGATACGTTTTGTTTTGAATAGTATAGAGGAACTATTCCATGAAAATAAATGCTTTCTTTTTTGAGAATTGCTTCCTGTTAGTTTTTTGCATTTGCTGCTCTCTTAGGGCCAGTTTCAACATAAGTCATTGGTACAGAAGTAGTGCTCCTGTTGGGATTGCTTTAAATGGGTCCAGATGGTACTCTCAGTCAATAAGTGATATTACCAGCTTTCAACAAGAAAGATTTTATTCTCCTCCATTTCTTTCCAGTTATAAGCAACTAATACTTTGAGTTAACATCTAAATTCTACAAACTTCATTTTTTTCCTGAAAATACCATCCAGTGCATTAGTCATTAGAAAAACAGAATAGAAACACATTTTGAAGAGGTCACATTTATAATCATTTTAATCAGAACCAACAAGTTGCTCAATAACAGAGCATCCAAATCCACTGGAGTGAATTTGGACTCTAACAGATAATAACCTCTTTAAGTAGGTGGAATAGGGTCATCTTTTGGGTACTACAAGAAGCAGGATCTTAACAAATTTTGAGAGGCTACTTGTTTTTAAAAAGGAAAAACAGGCTGGGCGCGGTGGCTCACGCCTGTAATCCCAGCACTTTGGGAGGTCAAGACGGGTGGATCACAAGGTCAAGAGATCGAGACCATCTTGGCTAACACGGTGAAACCCCGTCTCTACTAAAAATACAAAAAAATTAGCCAGTTGTGGTGGGGGGCACCTGTAGTCCCAGCTACTCGGGAGACTGAGGCAGGAGAATCGCTTGAACCCGGGAGGCACAGGCTGCAGTGAGCTGAGATCACATCACTGCACTCCAGTTTGGGCAAAAAGGAAAAAAGAAATAAGGAAGAAAAAAAGTCTAAATAAGCTAAATAGTTTTGGGTGCATAATATCATATGAACATGATTACAGAATTCATAGGTTCTAAAATATTTATAAAATTATTAATGTAAATGAAGGCAAATGTAAAGATGTGCTTTAATAAATCATGCTAACACAGTCCCTAGATCAAGCTAAATACAAAATTAAAATGCCTAAAATGTTTAACTTTTCTCCATGTTTCTATGCTAGAACTTCCCCCTCCAAATTAACTGATAACTACAGAGTATTTAATCCAAGAAGAAATTTATAATCTTAGATTTCCATGTCTCCTATAGAGTTAATGAAATATTATGGGGGGAGAGAAACTGAAATAAATCTAAAGCTAGGTTTAGTACTAAATAAATGATATACATATTTATTCAGTGAAAAATCTTACTTTAGAAATAACGAAGAAAGAACATTTTTTGAAACCAGTTAACCCAAAGCAGAACTAACCCCTTCTCTGGCAGAAATCACGGTTGCCTATCAGCAATTACAAAAATAATAACGCCGACCTTGAATCAGCCTTAAAGGTCTTCGCTCACAATTATATTATCAGCTTTATGAATTTTCAGTTGCTATCTCAGCCATAAATTCAATAAATGCAGAGTTGATCAGTAATAGGAAGACAACTATTTTAACAGCTGACTTCATGGAAAAAGGCATTTGAGAAAGCACATGTTATACTGGCATTTTCCATGTTAAAAAATGCAGCTTTTTCAAATCCTGCTCAGTACACTTTAGATGAGGACTTATGTCCTCTCAGGAACAACAATAAAAACTAAAAATCAAACTCAGCCAAAACTAGAAATGATTTAAATAAATTATATCGGCAGTCCTGGGAAAGCAATAGTCAGCTAAAAGGTTTTTATACCTGGAATTTTTTTATATTTCCAGACTTTACCTTGGAGCATTTTTTCTCATCTTAAATATATAACTTCACTTCCTCTCTGTATCTTAAACATAACAGCTCGCAATGGTAGAGAAACCCAGTGAAAAAAGAGCCCTGTGTGTAGTTATTGTAATTAACAGATTCAATATCTATTACCGCCAGTCAGGTATCATAGCAACCTTGTAGTGCTGAAAACTGCTTAGAAAATTCTTCAAAACCAGCAAGACTCTGCTTTAGGAAAACAACACTGGGGACATGACTGGCTGTCAACATCTGTGGGTGTTGCTATGGGCACAGCCACAAAGAACTCTGCCATCTATACAAAAAGGTATACACACAGAGAAGAGGGGAGGGACACAGAAGATAAATTGATAAGGAAAACCAAAAAGAAGAAATAATTGGGCTGGCAATATACAATAGGCACACAATTTTGAGTCCATGTTTTACACAAATTCTTTTCTATTGAGGCTAGAGAACCCAAATTAAACTTAACTGTAATTGTGACTAAACATGAGCCAGGGTTTGGAAATAATATCTGAAAACTCTCCATTTGTACCCTTTATCACAAGGCTTAATTTGAAACTTAAAGTGAATTACATTTAAAATAATATTTAAACTTCCACTTATAAACCCTTAATAGTCGTTTATAAATCTACAGAAGAGAAAAGAACAGGTTACTATGAACAAGAACCCAATATTGATTTTTCGGCAGTGCAGTAAGGCATCTCCATTCTATCTGGCTGCTGTCAAAGCCACTCTTTAACAGCTGGAGTCAAATTGCACTATTTACAGCAAGAGCCCTTGTCAAGTGGACCATAAGTATCCTAACAATACACTATTCAAATGGCACTTTGCCACACAAATTGCTGACTTGATGAATAACCTATGTCAATGACTAAGGCCAATATAAAAGTTTCATTTTTATGAGAGGTTTTACATTCACACATTAAGTAAGCTTTCTTTGAAGAACTATTAGGCTATATATTTCAGGCCTTTGGATGCTGAAAATAATTAAAATCTGTTTAAATACATTGAGAGAACTTGACAACATTAATATGGATCCGGTGTTAACTACATTTGTCACACGAGTCAGAACAGAGTCCTTCTGTTGCTGGCACTCCCCACCGGCACGTGCTGCACAAAGCCAGGCTTAAACTAGCCTCGCACCATGAAATAGGAGCATTCTCCTTTTGTGCCTGTGATTTACATGGCCAACGAATGTTTAGATACAAGCCAGGCTTTGAAGTCCTGTGAGGAAATTTGGAGTTGCTTCTGGGTGCGAGGTGGACAGCTGGAGTCATTTAATGGTGCATTTCCTACTTTTCACAGTCACTCAGACCTTCTAAATTAGTTTTGAAACAAAGCTGTGACATATTCCTCATAGTTTTCTTCGTGATTGAGGTAATATTTTAAAAACGGAAAAAGTTTAAACTCACGCCACAAAATGAGAAAAGGGAAATTCTTCATAAAGCAGTTATAAAAAAAAAAGGATTAGTTATTACAGAAACTTTTATTTAACCTACAGTATGTAAAATTACCTATAAAACTCTTATGATAAACAGTTATACACTGTCAAAAACTTGCATCACTTTATGTGTTCAGAAAGCAAATGACCTTGTAGATTTCTCCCCTAACGTTTATTTCTTTATTCTATCTTCCTAGGCTGGATATTATCATTTAGGTACTACAGTTTTAAGTTGAGACTCACCAAATGAAAATACTTAACACAGAAATTTTAATCCAATGTTTACAGAGGAAAATGACTGTCTGTTCATCAAGTGTTTGAAATTTAAATCTATTTTCTTTTAAAATTATAAAAAATTGATATAAAATATTTTCCACATTCAAAAAATAGTTCTATGCTGCTTATTATATTAAAAAGAATAAATCAAAAATGTACTAATCAACAAGGGAAAATTTTCATTCTATATGGATGATTTAGCCCTATATAATGTAATTTATTGTTTTAAAATAAATATTTGTTCTTTTTTATAGTTATACAAGTTTAATATTAAAATAAAGGTAGTTTAATAAAAACCATGGTAACATGTAATATTGCCATGATGAATTATCATTTAATAGCTTTACAAGTAAATTTTCAGATGATATTTTCAAATCTCACAATTTGGAAACTAATTCTATTTTGGTTATTTTTTGTGTCATAAAATGTAAAAGAACTAACTTTTCATTCTGATAAGGTGATAGGTAGTAGTGGAATCAAATTTCAATTGGTGATCCACCAATACACCAGCTGTTTTTCACAAGAGGCATCAGAATAAAGCTCTAATAAAAATTTTCAGCAAATGGTACCAGAGAGACATCACCATAAGGTCAGCTAAAGGTTAAAAGTATATATAACCATATTTCTAGAAAGTTCAACTGGAATGTAAATAATGCAGTGTAGTCTTTATTTATAATCAATTTTATATGCTTAGATAAAAATGCACATATAAGTGCATTATTTAAAGAAAATTTCATTAAAAAAATCCAACTAAGTTGGGAGCCATTACTCACAAATTTGTTTCTCTACAAAGGGTGGTTTTCCAAACACATATGAGTTCCTGGTTTTTGTCACAGATTAGACTTGACATAAGCTCTTTTGGATTACATTACACACAGTTCAGAAGAGGTTGGGATAAGCTGTTTCATGTAAAATACAGACATGGAGGGAAAAGGGAGGTGTTGACTATTTTGCCAATTTGTCCTCAGGCCTCATGATCTCCAGGTCCAGTAAAGACTGTCTAGATCATAAACTGGCAAACGACAACCAGTGCATCATCTCTAGTCCACTGCCTGTTTTTATAAATACTGTTTTTATTGGAATACAACCACCCTTGTTGAAGAATTGTCTATGGTTGCTTCTGTGCTCCAAAAGCAGAGTTGAGTACCCATAGCTGCAAAATTCTGGCCTGCAAAGCCAAAAATATGTACTATCTGGTCCTTTCTTAGCCCATTTTTGTGTTGCTATAAAGGAATACCTGAGGCTGAGTAATATATAAGGAAAAGAGTTTTATATGGCTCATGATTCTGCTGGCTGGAAGACAGGACATCTGGTGAAGGCCTGTCTTCTTCCACTCATGGCGGAAGGTGAACCAGAGCCATGTGTGCAGAGATCACATGGTGAAAAGGGAAACAAGAGAGGCAGGAGAGGGAGGAGCTCTTATTAGCATCCAATGCTCCTGGAAACTGATGGAGCTCATGCACTCTGGTCCCCACATTAATCTATTCAGAAGGATCTGCCCTATGACCTAAACACCTCTCATTAGGTCCCTTCTTCAACACTGAGGAACAAATTTCAACATAAGGTTGGAGGGGTTAAATATCCAAATCATAGCAGGTCCTTTACAAAAAAGAAAAGTACTTATTCCTGGTCTAGTTCATCATTGTTCGATACAAATGGAATGCAAATCACATTTGTAATTTTAAATTGCCTAGTAGATACATTAAAAAAAGGAAAAAAAATGGGTGAGATTAATTTTAGTAATATATTTCATTTAATTCTATATATCCAAAATAGAATTTAACATGTAGTACTAACCACATTTCAAATACTCAGTAGCTACAAATGTTTAATGGCTACCATTTTAGACAGTGAAGCTCTAGAAAAGCAAACCAGAAGGAGCTGCTGGGAGACCCATTCTACCGAAAATCAATTTCTAAAGAAAAGACATTTCGAGGATACTACAATAGGCCCCAAATAATAATCCACATTACCCTTTTATTCATTTCACAGACAAGAAATGCAGAAAAAGAATTTAAAAGCAACTAACCAACAAACAAACAAAATAGGTGTTTTTCCCTTAAAATACGATGAAGCTACAAAGATTTCTGCAATATATAGATGATTTTAGGATGGTTGTTTATTCTCTACTTTGATGCTAAATTCCTTCCACTGCAATTTAAACAGGTTCTATCTTGTCTTATCCTTAGATAAATCTAAGAAAAGCAGTTCCCCATCACTAATATGATATTGTATTCCTTTAAATCCTTTATGACTCTGGCCTTCCTTTCCTATGCCAGAGATATTCTTTGTCTAGCAGCACAAATTCAACTCCTCTAGCATTTCAAACTGGAATTATTTTCAAAATGTTTTGTTGTATTTGTTTTTCTCTTTTAAACTTTTCTCCAGATCTATATGTACTTGCTTCAAATGCAACAAGAAAAAATAAATACAGCATTCTAATAAAGTCCAAATGTTGCCAAACACAAAAATCTCTGCTAGTCTTCTGTTTAAACAGTTCATTCTATTGTTGGAGAATATTTCACCTGTGTCTTACTAAAATCCACAAACAAAAACAATCCTGAAATACAAAGTAACCTTTAACAGTTTTAAATTTCACAGGTATACTGTCCCTCATTTTCCCCACATATACAATGAGTATGATTCAAATTTGGTTTCTTAAAATTAATTTTTTTCTTATGAAAACTCATGAAGCATTTTACCATATTAGTAACAAGGAGAATGGGGAATGTATCAGCATCCATAAAATGTCATGCTTATCAAATTTGTAAATTAAAGAAGACTAAGATACAGCAACCTTGGCAGGTACAGTGGCTCACATCTCTCATCCCAGAGACTCAGGAGGCTGAAGCAGGAGGATCACCTGAGGCAAGGAGTTTGAGACCAGCCTGGGCAACAAAATGAGATCTTGCCTTTAAACAAAAAAACTTTTTAAATTTAGACAGGTATGGTGTTGTGCACCTGTAGTCCCAACTACTTGGAAGGCTGAGCTGAGAGAATTGCTTGAGCCCAGGAGTTCAAAGCTGTAGTGGGCTGTGATCATGCCACTGCACTGTGATTGTGCTGGAGTGCAGTGGCACCATCTCTAAAAATAAGACCCTGCCTCTAAAAATAAATAAATAAATAAATAAAACAATCTCAACAGCCTAACTCTATCAGGATGAAATGCTAAGAGAAAAAGTATATAGCAGACCATGAAGATATCCAGTACATAATTTAAAAAGATATAACTTAGGAGAAGCATAAAAATATATTGTTCTAATTAGCACTAAATTTAATAATAAGAGAAGTATAGTATATAGGACAAAAAAGGTGATAGTCCTGTCCAATTGAGTTTATCTCCGAATGTAAAGAATGAAAGTTTGAAATTGTAGTCATCTAAGGTAAGGGGCAAAAGCAAGAAAATAAAGTTGAAATCAGCCTGTAAGTAGGAAAACAAGATTCTGGCATTTTATTGCTTCTTGAAGTCAACGAAGAAACAAAATTATATAAAGAAAATGAAATCTATATATATTATTACCAGTACCTAAAGAGTAGCTATGAAGTTCTTCAAAAGAGTGAAATACATAGCAGTCAGTTTACCTTCCGGGAGTTAAACTAGTAAACATGACACTTGATGAATGAGATTTGCTCCTGCAGACCCTAGACATCTTAAAGGCATAGGTCAAGAGACATCCCTCAGTTTTCACCTACTACTCTAGCATATAATTTCCACTATAAGATGCTAACTCTGTTATGAATGGTGAGCAACAAAGGCACACCAAGATGGGGATGCTTGGCAGCTGCCTCAGCTCACTCGCTGGGCTTTATTCACTGCAGCCTTATGATACCTAAGACTGTCAGAGTGATTCAATTTCCCAACTTATGTTCAGCTGTGAATGTTGAAGTTTCAAAGCATCTCTATAACTGTCCTTAGAAAAATGATCTTTTCAAGTTAAGAATAGGAAAAAGTAGGTTTCAAAAACCTAAAGACAATGGGTTGAATGAGAAAAGAAAAAAAGCCGTCACCTAATCACCAGCTTCAATATCTGAAGGAGGAAAGTACAAACAAAAGCAGGTGTTCTAAATGAAGTCTTAAAAAGAAAAATCCAAAATTCAGAATTTTTTCCATGCATTATCAGCCCTGACCAAGGGAGATGGTACTCTGCTGGGCTGAGAGCATTAGTTACACTCTGCTGGGCTGAGAGCATTGGTTACATTCTGCTGGGCTGAGAGCATTGGTTACATTCAACTCTCAGAGCTCAATGAATGAATATTCTCTGGGCTCTGACTCCATGCCCATGAAGAAACCCTGTGTTACAATTTCCCCTGGCCTCAGCTTTGCTGCAGTGAGAACGTACCAAGCAACAACCTGAGTGCCAATTAAAGAATTGTCATTCTAGTTTATATATTCATTTTTGTAGTATTTAGTTAGTGTGA
This sequence comes from Piliocolobus tephrosceles, assembly GCF_002776525.5. Classification (NCBI taxonomy): domain Eukaryota; kingdom Metazoa; phylum Chordata; class Mammalia; order Primates; family Cercopithecidae; genus Piliocolobus; species Piliocolobus tephrosceles. Next base: position 73,943,639 of record NC_045439.1, on the reverse strand, counting down.
CTCAGTTCTCACAAGGTTGACTAATCCTAGACTCACTTATAAAAATCTAAACCAGGCCTCTAAACCTAAAAAGCTAAAGATTACATGCTAGCACCCCTGCCCCCAACTCTGCTGCTTTGACGCATGGCTTTAATGGCCCATTGGCCTTTCTTGATGATGACATATTCTTTTGGCTAACTATATACATACACATGAGATAAAATAAGGTCTTATTCTATGTCCTTATTAATAGCATATTACTAGTCTTCATAATACCATTAAAATAACAGAGAAGATGAACAATATGTAACTAAGAATCAGCAAAACCTTGATTTAGCAATCCCACTTCGAAAAATATATCCTTTAAATAATCTGCATGAAAAAAGCTTTAGGTTCATAGATGTGTTATTTAAAAAGTGAAATATAAAAACCAAGCCATGTATCAAGCCATAGAGAAACGATCTATACCAGCAATGATAGAAACACCACATAGAGCATAATGCAGCCATTAATAATAAAAATTACATATTAATACCATGAAAATATGTTTACATAAAAAATACATTTGATATGTACATATAAATGGCATAGTTACAATAGTATGTTGAGGGGATAATTTGGAGGTGAAAATATAAAAAGATGGAAAATAATCCCTTATAGAAATCAGATTAAATTACTATATCATATTTACAAATAAAAAACAATAAAGCTAGACAAATTTCTGCTAAGTTGGTTGACTTGGTTTATGAGAATAAATGCCAACTCCATCACTGTGTATTCACTGAGGCTTAGAATCCTAGAGAGTTACTGATCCTACTGATACTGGGTATATCAAAATAATTATCCATACTGTGATCTAGTTTTTCTGACTTTTTTTGTTTATTTTCAATCAGCATTTTTAAGAGGTCAGATACTCTTAAATGAAAAATAAAAACAGATCCAAACTACAGAATATAAATGTTTTCCCTTCCTTATGGAAAACGACCTAGGATTCAAGGGTTAATATAAAATGGACTCAATTTTGACAAGCCAGAAGCTATTTTGTCAAAAATCATGCCATAAAAAGTATAACAGTCACTCAAAAAGTTACACTGATTCACCCAAGATTATTTGGTAGATGCAGCAGTCTCTTAGTTCTTGTTTTTGTGCTGATACTTAAGTGCCATGTATTTATGAATGCATCTAACTTCTTATTCAGTTGATAATGTTCTTTGTGAATATCAGCTTGATTTGAACTTACCTTACATGAAGACTCCACTTGCAGACTAGGGCAAGGTAATGGCCCAAGCTGGTAGGGGCTGGAGGATCTCTGTTGTATACTTTTGTGCTTAAGTGTCTCTGAGGCAATGGGAAGTACAGACTTCACAAGCTGTGAATCATCACAACAATTAAGAATAATTCGTGCTCTTTCTCCTGTCTCATGTCTTTCCAAAGTGCCTGGAAAACAAGAAGTAAAAATGTCAGCAAATATTTACCCCAACCGAATAAGACAGAACAAAACACTCTTTAACAGAAGAATCACAGTCCTTTAAGTTATCGTGCCTTAGTATCTTGCAACCAAAAAATAGCCTGGGAGCTTTTTCTAAATTATTCAAAACACTTGCTCATAAAGGCTGAACTTATGGATTTGAAAAGCTCATCTTCTTCTTTGTGCTTCTTCATCCACTGAAATCAACAGGAGATTCAATAGTCTTTAATAGTAAAATCTCTAACTTATTATACAGTATGCAAGTGATCAATAACACATAACTATGGAATATTTTAGTGCTGTCCCCTAGTGTTCCAACTCACAAGCAACAGAGAACCCACAGTGCTTTGCTTGGGTTCCTAGGCTTGAAATGTTTCTATTGGTAACATATAATTTAAATGAATGGAGCAAGTAAGAACACGGATGCTTTGTGTACTGCCTCCCTCACCCAAGTGTCCCCGCAGGGCTTTGTTGTTTTATTGTTGGTATTGTTGTGATTATATCCTTTGGCTTTTATTTCTTTTTTTTTTTTTTTTTTTTTTTTTTTTTTTT
>NC_045439.1:73941166-73941540 GCF_002776525.5 Piliocolobus tephrosceles | reverse complement strand
CCATGTTGGTGTGCTGCACCCATCAACTCGTCAGCACCCATCAATTCCTCATTTATATCAGGTATAACTCCCCAATGCAATCCCTCCCCCCTCCCCCCTCCCCATGATAGGCCCCAGTGTGTGATGTTCCCCTTCCCGAGTCCAAGTGAGCTCATTGTTCAGTTCCCACCTATGAGTGAGAACATGCGGTGTTTGGTTTTCTCTTCTTGTGATAATTTGCTAAGAATGATGGTTTCCAGCTGCATCCATGTCCCTACAAAGGACGCAAACTCATCCTTTTTTATGGCTGCATAGTATTCCATGATGTATATGTGCCACATTTTCTTCATCCAGTCTGTCACTGATGGACATTTGGGTTGATTCCAAGTCTTTGC